>NW_027100723.1:892679-1175179 GCF_040412425.1 Macrobrachium rosenbergii | reverse complement strand
TACTTGTCTCATTACTAACCGTACTGCATCTGATAAAGGGCATTTTATTTTTGTATAGTGGAAAAGTAAACTATTTATTTATAATTCCAAAAATATCTCTTCCTATCTCATAGTCTGCATGTCTGTCCTCGATACATACATACATATACATACATATATATATATATATATATATATATATATATATATATATATATATATATATATATATATATATATATATATATATATATATATATATATATATATATATATATATATATATATATATATATATATATATATATATATATATATATATATATGATTTCAATACATATTAAATTTATGCCAGTAATCAGGGACCCGTACATGAATGACGGAGCAATATACGTACATCCAGTTAAATATCACGATCTATGAACCTGGTAACTATGGCAGAGGAAACAGGATTATCGGTGAAAAGTCCGGTAATCCAGTTTAGGAACTAGATACATCTTAGTTCCGGGAATTACGAATCGTATGAACAGGATAAAACCCTATCTTGATGGAGAGATCTTAAAGCGAATGCACTGAATCATTAGGAAAGGTTCGTCCCCCTCTCTTTGCCGATGCAATTAAGGCAATGCCTCTGAGGAAAACATTTATGAAAATTAAATTAAAAATCTAATGGTTTCTTTTGACAAGATACACCGCATGTATATAGCTGCGATAACCCCAATGCCCTCTCTCTCTCTCTCTCTCTCTCTCTCTGCTTCTGGATTCTTGACATTTTTTGGATCCGCTTGTCAAAATGTATTTCATTCATGCCATTTTAATAACTGTACCATCGCAGCATTAAATGTTCCAATTATACCAATGAATTTGATGATGATGATGAATAACACCCTCAGTAATAAATGAATATCATTAATTAATTTCAATGATTCAGAATACTAATACCAACAATGTAATATGAAATTCGGGCCGAAAAGTTAACGGCTACTAAAGTTACTTTATCAGAATGGCTACAGAATATAAACTTTCCTGGCACTATGCCAGAGAGAAGTTCCTTTAATGACCCTAATTACATCTGGGAACTTTGTTAAGGGGCTCTGAGAAGCATAAGGTGTCCTTGCAAAATCCTGGTTTCCGTTTGGCTTGATTTCCTTTTAGCATTTCCTTATAAATTCTTAATACCGTCTGTAGGGAACTGTTCAGTTTTAGTCCTTATTTTTTTTTTAACTAATCACATTCTTTTACTTTGGCATCATTTTTTCAATTATTTCTTAAGCATGATTCCAATCTCTGAAATTTTGATGGTATTCTTTGAGAGAAATATTGAGATGTTTTACTGGCCTCCTTTCAAAAATTTAGAATTTCTTTTAATTGTGAGATATTTACAACACATACAGTCCAGCCATCAATCTCTTTAGAATAATGAAGTTCCTTTTATAATTTAAAGAATAATTGTCTTTAGATTACATAATAATTTTTATTTTCATCTGAAATGATTCAGAAGTTCACATATTGAGGATATCGGCCGGAAGAGGAATTGGGGAAGGCTGACTGAATACTACAGGTACAGTACCTGCGGCCCTGATGATGACTATTTGATGTCCATTGATGCTCATCGTTGATGTTAGACATCATCGATAGATATACATATCGTGGACACGGGGGAGAATCCACAGCCTGCTGACGTGTCAGTGGTACAGGACTGACTGTGAACTATGCTCCTCTGTTTTCACTAATGACCTCGAGATTCGATTTTGTTGTTTTATAGAGTGGGCTTACGAAATTGTTTGTTTGATAGACTTTTTCTGTTTAATCTGCTGCGTTTTAAAGCAGTGTATCATTTATTTACTAAAGAAAATTATATGATGCTGTTCAGAGTGGGATTTTTCTGTCCTTCTGAAAAACAATACCTCTCTAAAGCTAATATATATATATATATATATATATATATATATATATATATATATATATATATATATATATATATATATATATATATATATATATATATATATATATATATATCAGCAAGTTTTAGTTACATGGCTTTAACCCCAAACAGTAATATTCGAATTAAATACTCTTGATATCAGAAAGGCAGGAACCATTTTAAATCTAATTCTCTTGTGTTAGTCAAACGAGGACCCGATTAACTGAAAATTTATGGTGCAGCCAAGAGCTATCAGTTTTTTTTTTTTTTTTTTTTCAGAAGGAAATCAGCCAGCTCACTTGAAACCAAAATGACATTCTAACGTGCTGGGAGAAAATATGAACTGTATGTTTATATTTTTGACCAAAGCCCTCATAAAATCATTTTAACCGAAAGCTAATTTAACCTACCTTGACTAACTACCAATTTTTCCATTTATTCAAGTGCAAATGCCTTTTTGTAGCCCAGGCTGAAGAAAACATGGAAACATCTACGAGTATTGACAGTTGTTACATATCTTAAGCATGACATCGGAACGCTTAACTTACACTACGTGAGTCGCGTAAAAAATGTAAAAATTTTCGTTTCATAATCAAAAGCCAAACTAATTACCTGTTGCGGTAAACATTTCAAGTTGTCATGCTCATATGAGCGATCTGCTAAATTTACGATTCTTGCAATTCCGACACTAAAAATTCACATAAAAATGCTTTCCATTCTTTTGCTTGCAAAGGATTTTGTTGTGTTGTCGTACTCCCAATATTTCAGGATTTCCATCTTTGACTTTCACGGTTCCTCTTCTATTTGACAACACCACGAAAAAAACACCTATTTCTATCTGTTTTGTTTTTTCCTGTATTTTGTGAGTTTTTTTAGGAAAGGTACTCCAATGATTTGCAGTGTTTTTCTCTTCGGTGAGCCTGCCACCAGTTGGTTCCATATTATATTTTCTCTCAAAAGTTTTGGCTACTTTTCAGCACTTCAGCAAGAAGGCTACGTTAGTTTTTCGTTGGGCTTCTTTTTTTCATGAGAGATGGTTTTTCAAGAATATCATATTTTCTTCATATTTTGAAGAACAAACATTGCAGATTGGATATAGGCCATATGATATTTGGCCATTGCAATAAAATGTCGAATTAAAACTTGAAACTGTTGTTTGATGACATGCACATTCGTGGTAAATCTGGTTTTGTCAGCAGTATCTTGTTCTTGAAAAAATGTCTCAACACAGGAATGAACAGGTAGATATACGACCCGATTCACTGTAATTAGAGAAAGTTCTACTGCACGAACATATGCTGCGTGAATTGCTGATGGATATTCACGCATTATTTGTGTTTATTTCTTGAAAGAATGAAAAGTCTGAACGACTCGATGAAACGAGTGTACAATCATAAAGGTGAATGTTGATTTGCAAGTAGTTCACAGACATGATGGCAGAGATTCAAGGTGTCTACTTTCAAATATGATGAATAAAAATTGTAAAGAGCAAAACGATGCTTCATCTTACTTGAAGCTTGCACCTGATTATTTTTCACAGATAAATTTAGCTTTCATTACAATTAAAATCACGAAAAGCAAACAAATATGAAATATCGCATTGAAGGAAAACGGTAGAAACTTAAAAATGAGGATGAACAGTCAAGAAAGAGGGTTCAGTAAATCAATAAAAAAAAAAAACAAAGATACTGGGAAAATACATTTAAAAACATCCCAGAAAAGGGTTATTGAATAAAAAGTAAAAAAAAAAACATGAACCACTAGGCAAGGTACAATTTCAAATCATTGTGATAAAATCGCACAGACTCGAGATATATCCTGGGATTATAAGAAGAGAGAGAGAGAGAGAGAGAGAGAGAGAGAGAGAGAGAGAGAGAGAGAGAGAGAGCGTCGCACGATAAACTCAGAAGCCGACATCTGTCACGGAAGCAGCGAGCGAAGGCGTCGTCGGCGCTACGACTCTTAACCAATCACAGCCTTCCATAGAATACAAACGATGCCCTTGCAAGGGAAATTGCGACAACAACGAGGACACCGCCACATGGAAACAGCTAATGAATCTGTTTGTTATGCACTGAGAGTAAAGAAATAATAATAGCAGCCTCCGCTAGAAGGCCCCAATTTTTCATAAAACCTGAATATTCTTCAATTCACACTGGGAGCATCATCTACACATGTCTTTAGGTTTACCACTGAAGATGACCTTCACTAAAACCATGGTCCACTTTTTACAGATTCAGTGGGTACATTTCAGCTGACCCATGAAATCAATTTCGCTTTGTAAAATACTTTTGGGGAGTTGTTATACGGTAATTTATGATAAATTTAATAGTCCCTTCATTTAAGAGTATACACGCCCATATGTTGCAAAAACAACACAACAATCAAAGTAATATTTATACCGTAACAGCTAAATCGTAGATGAAACCCTGAGTGCGTCGAGGCCCTTTTGACATCCCCTATCCTTGCATTCTAGCATTTCTTGGATATTGATGCCCTTCCTACCCCACACCTCTTCCACATCATCTCTCTATCTAACTCTTTTTAGTATTCCTGTCACCTTTACCCTAACACTTCTGAGTTAGAAACTTTTTCGTCAACCTCTCACTGTCCATTCTCCCCACATGATCGAAACACTGTCAGATATCTCAACCATCCCTCCACCGACGACAGTGAGCTTGCCATTCAAGTTACTGATGACTCGCTTCATCAGAGAAAACAGTGTAGTCTATAACAATTCCTGAACAGTGAAAATAAAGGGCAGTCAATTTTAAGAGCAAATGATTATGGGCAGGGATGCCCAGAAAGTCTCATAAAACTACCTAACAAGAGGAAGAACTCTTCTGAATTTTTCTCCACCTACCATGCTTCTTACCAAGTCTTTGCTTATATCTTAGTCACAGGCTGAGGTGCTCTACCTGGCGTTTTTCTACACATGCCACAAAATGGATCCTTTCCACTTAGAAATATATATCAGGTGCAGTACCTCTGAATATGCCTGAAATTCTGTGCAAAGAACTGGTCTCCTATTTCCAAATTACAATGCCCTTGTCTCGTTACAAGGGGGTGTTCTCTATCCAAATAGGTGGAGTAACACTGGGATGGCTTTGTAATTTGTTCCTCAACAGCCCTACAAAGACAGGTAACTAACAAGGCAATACATCAAAAACATCGCGATGCTAACCACTGTCTTACACAGTCCGCTTCCTGGATATCAATTAAAGCGTCTTCTATCCAACATCTCTACCACTGTAACCATCCTGTAATCTGTGTCTCTCTCCTTTTAATAGACTTGCAAATTGCAAAATCCCTCCACAACGTATCATCCCCCAAGCTATCAAGGGAACCAAGCCACCTCAAAACATGTTGAGAAAAACAAGCTAAGTTAAAAAGGAGAAATATGTCGGTTTCCATATGAATGAAAATAAAGATTTTGTTTCAAGATAAATTCTGACTCCAACGTCCCTTTAACGTCTAATTATTCGAATTAAAATTATTTAAAAGCAAATAACAATTTTGGGTATATAATTTTTTCTTAAATCGACAGAGCGTGATTGTCATAAACGATCAAGTCAATATTGAAAGGCAAAATTTTTGCGGATTTCAATTTCCTGTTTCAAACTTGCTTGATAATTTCTGTACAACAGCAATTATGAAATATTCCTAGACGACGAGAAACATGAGAATCGAAAAACGTAAAAAAAAAAAAAAAAAAAATCAAAGAGGGAAAACGAAACTCACAAATCTAATCACGAAACCAACCAAACTTGTTGACTCAAATTCTGATAAGATTCTTAGCAAAACCAGGTTCGAATTCCAATTCCAAAGGCATCGGACCCCACAGGAACAATGTCAGAGGGGAATCGAACCCCAAGAAACTTTCGCACGAAAGGCAATGCAGAAATAGGTGTGACTTGAGTGAAAAGACGTGGAGAAAGAAACACAGAGAAACATTCGTAGAAAGACAAGTACGAAAATAAAGGAGGAGAAACACAGTGGGAATAATATAGAGGAAAAACAAATGATAAAAATTTTGAGATGAAGCCAGCATGCAAGAAATGTAGATAAAAGAAAGGGAGTCTGGAAGATTTTGAAGAAAGAAATATGTTGAAAGACAAATGGAGGACGAGAGGTATGAAAAAGATACACAAGCTATATAGAGACTAAGATATAAACAAATAAAAAGAAACAGAAAAAGGATAAGAGGGGAACAGAAAGAAACCAGACAAAGGGATAAATATAAAATATAACGAATGGCACCATACTGTAATTAAAATGCCATTATGTAGCAGTTAATCCTTAGTCTGTTGTTGTAGTAAAGCAAGAAAAACCAAGGCTAAAAAGTGAGAAAACAACAAACACAATATAGAACTGGGGAACCCACGTCCACCCAGCACCACATGCCTAACCTGTCCTTTCCCATAAGTAGCCTTGCAAATCAAAGGAGCAGATCACTTTCATGTACACTAAAGAATTCCTCCATCATTTTCAATTGCTTCTGGGAATTATCAGACCCTTTCACAAAATCCTGTTCAGTGTCCAGAATTAAACCCTTGAATAAAACTTATCTCGGGATTAAAACCAATGAAAATGGTTTGGTCATTTATGAACGATTGCTGAAGGTTTGTGATGAAACGTTAGAAGACAGAAAACCCACAAAATTATTTTATCAGAGACTCTTTTCTTTTCACAATATTCACTCATTTGTCTAAACCCAGACGTTTGCTAACAGTGGCCCATCAAATATGTTACTTTATCAATTTTGAAAGTAACACAAACACTCTACAAATAGAGAGAGAGAGAGAGAGAGAGAGAGAGAGAGAGAGAGAGAGAGAGAGAGAGAGAGAGAGAGAGAGAGAGAGAGAGAGAGCACGCAACCAGTCGAGATACAGTATACCAGCACATCATTTACAGAACAGCGATTTATGCCACTTTGTACGGAATCATTCCTGATTTTTAGATTATGCTGAACATTTGCATGAGAATTTGTAGGTAAATGAATAAGAGTATTAAAAGAACATTATTATTATTATTAAAGTAGTTTAACCAGACCACTGAGCTGACTCTCAGCTCTCATAGGGCTGGCCCGAAGGATTTGATTAAAATACTAGGTCTAGGCCTGAAGTCAAGCGCTAGGACCCAATAGATCATCCAATACTAAGATGAATGAATTAAAATGAAATTAAAACTGCACATAGGCACATGCTCTCATACAATAAATACATTTACTCAGACTTCCTTACATACATACTAAAACGGTATATTAAAATTCAGAATATAAATTAAACAAAATTTTAAAAATTCTTTTTGTAAAATTCAAATGTTAAAAGGATTTTCATATTTTTATTATTTACTTATTTCTATATTTTGTTAATTAAATTACAGTTTTTCAAGAACATCAAAATTGAATGATTGGAAATGTGAAAGATTCTGACAAAATTTCTTTCACTGACCTATTTCCAAAAGTAGACATTCGTTGTCGGTCACACTTTGGACATTCACGTAACACATGTCTGACTGTTATTAATACTCTGCATTCTGAGCACTCGGGAGCCGGGCCATGTGGGCTGCTCATTAAGTGCCCATGTGTCAGACGAGTATGGCCTATTCTGAGGCGTGTTAAAATTACTTGTGCGTGTCTCTCTCTTTGATATGATGAACTCCATTTTTTAAACATTAGGTTTTAATTTTTCAGTTTATTACTTTCAGGTTCTTCATCCCATATATGTTGCCATTTATTTATGATACCCATTTTTATGTGAGTTACATAATCTGTAACAGGGATATTCACATTTGATCTTGTCATGTGAGTTGCTGCTTTAGCTGCTTTGTCTGCTTCTTCATTTCCTTTGATCCTACATGCAGGGATCCAACATATTTCTACATTTTTTCCATTATTATATAATTCATGGAGATATAATTTAATTTGTTGTACTATATTATTATTAGATTTGTAACTTTGAATAGCTTCTATAGCGCTTCTTGAATCACTGAAAATTACAAAATTATTGAATGATGATTCTTTAATTATTTTTATAGCTGATGCAATTCCAAACAATTCTGCTGTAAATACAGAAGCATTATTGGGCAGGGAGAACTGATAAGTTTTGTCTTGGGACACTGCAGCATATCCTACTCCGTGTTCTGATTTAGATCCATCTGTATATATTGCATAATGTGGACCTTTTCGGTTTATATGCTCTATTGTATGCTGTCTATGGTGTTCTGTTGTATATGAGTTACTTTTTGATAAATACTTGAGGTGTGTGCAAATTCTCGTTTTATTCATTGTCCAGGAGGAGGTGATTTTGCTATTACAGGCACTTGTATATTTATATTCATGACTCAAACAATCTTTTAGCTCTAATTGGGAAAGGTGGTGGATGGTTGTTTATAAATACATCTCTTAATTCAAATAATTTTTTGGTTGAGAATCACTAGTTTGAATTTTAAAGCACTTTTCATTATTACTAGCTCTCTATGGAGAGACAAAGGCAGTTCACCACATTCAACTTGTAGCGATGATTTTGGTGATGATCTAAAGGCTCCTGAGCATATTCTAAGGCCTTCATTGTGAACAGGGTCTAACATTTTCAGAACTGGGTCAGATGCTGAGCCATATACTTCACTTCCATAATCAATGATGGACAGAACTGTTGCCTTATACAGCACAGTAAGGGTATGTCTATCAGCTCCCCAAGTAGTGTTCGATAGTTTTCTAATTAGATTTAATGCTCTTTTACTTTTAGATTTTACATATGTAATGTGGGCTCTCCAGTTCAAGTGGGTATCAAATACTAATCCTAAAAATTTTGCTGTTTGGCCAATTGGTATACTATGGTTTTTGATTTTTAAATCTATTTCTTCACCTTTTTCCACTTTTTATTTTTATAAAACATGATTGCTTGAGTTTTATCTATGGAAAATTTAAAGCCTACAGATGAGGCCCATTCATCTATTTTTACTATGCTTTTATTAATGATTCGTTCTGCATGTTTTATTCGGGATGCTGAATAATATATGGCAAAATCATCCATGTATAGGTTACTTTTAATGCCAATAGGTAGATTTTTACTGATATCATTAATTGCTAAAGTAAACAGTGTTCCACTAAGGACGCTTCCCTGTGGAACACCGTTTTCAAGTGGAAATGTTCTAGACAGATCATCATCAATTCTCACCTGAAAATTGCGGTTTGTCAAAAGTTCTGTATAAACCTAGGTAAATGTCCACGGATGTTGTTGTTTTGTAAAGTTTTTAATATAGCATTCCTCCATGTGGTATCGTATGCCTTTTCAATGTCAAAAAGACAGCTACAGTAATTTGTTTTCGTTCAAAACCTCTACGTATATGGTCTTCTAAGTTACAGAGAGAATCCAATGTGGATCTGTTACACTGAGACCCAAACTGAGTGGGAGTTAAAATTTTATTTTCTCGAATGTGCCATGTTAGTCGAGCATTTACCATTTTCTCTAACAATCTGCATAAGCAGCTTGTTAAAGAAATTGGTCTGTAATTATTTACATTGCTGGGATCTTTTCCAGGTTTGGGGATTGGAATTATTATAGCTTTACGCCAATCATCTGGAAATAAATTTCAAAGCCATAAATGATTATAAAACTCTAATAAGTATGACTTTGCCAAAGGTGCTAAGTGGCAGATCATCTCAAAACAAATATTGTCACCTCCAGGAGCAGATTTATTGCTGTTCAAGAGAGCATATTCCATCTCTGACATACTAAATTTTCTATTATAATATATATCGTCAATTGTTTCAAAATTTATTGTTATTATTTCTATTTTATTTTTTTTTGTGCGGAAGTGTTCATCTAAATTTTATCACTACTTACATTTGCTAAATTTTCTCCCATTATATTACTTATTTCTTTTGGATCAAGTGTTCTTTTCCCATCTTTTAATATGGCATGTCTAGGTGGTTTGACATGGGTACCATTTATTTTCCTGAATTTTTCCCATATTTTTTGTATGGGAGTATTATTAGAGAGATCTGATACGTATTTCCTCCATGAAATGATTCTTCCTTGAATTACTTCTTTTTAAATTTTGCAGATAATTTGTTGTATACAGGTTTTAATGTATCAATTTCTAGTAATAATACAGTCATTTTTGTAAAGTTCTTTCTAATATCGGTAATGTTTTATTCATTTTATTGAACTTTCTATTCAAATTATCTACTCGTCTCCCTACTGAGTGTTTCATATTTATTAATTCTGTTAACTCATCAGACCACCAGGAACTTTGTGTTTTGTTGGATGGGGTTTTGACTTTGGTATTGCTTTATCAGCAGCATTTTTAATAAAATCAACAAGAAATTTATTAGTTTCATTATGATCTTTTAAATATTCAAACTGTGGATGTTTCTAGTGTGCATTTCATATCGCTCCCAATCTGCTTTATAGATGTTATAGTGAGGGACATGTTTTGCAGGATTATTTTGCAGTAAGGAAATTAATATTGGGAAATGATCACTGGTGTGCAAGTCATCAACTGTATTCCAATCCAATCTGTCAACTATGCTTGTTGTACATAAAGTTAAGTCTACTGAGGAAAATGTTCCATGTGTTTTTGAAAAATATGTGCTAATTTCTGTCATCATTTATACAGCACATGTTGTTGGAATCCATGAACTCTTCTATTTTACTACCCATTCTATTTGAGTTTGTACAATGACAGTCCCATATTGGGTTGTATGCGTTAAAATCACCTACTATTAATGTAGGTCTTGGTATTGTTAAGTAAATCTTTAAGTTTATCAATATTGTAACTTTTATTAGGTTGGTTATATAAGTTATAAATTATGTAATTATCATTTTTTATTCGTATTTTAATACTTGATATTTGCAAGTCAGTAAAATTTACAGGTACTCTGTCATAACATACTTTGTTATGTACATATATAGCAGTACCTAAATTTCCTTCTTCCTCTCTAGATGTAGATACTAAGGTATATTTACCTATTGTTGGTATTGTTTTGTTGACATGTTGTAAACATATTATCATTGGCTCATATTCCTTTAGTAATCATTGTATTTCTCCCAAATGTAATCTGGTCTGTAGACCATTTACGTTCCATTGTATAATATAATTATTGAAAGTATAACGTTAGTGTGTTCAAGTGTTATTTTCTTTTTGTGGATCATCAATCTGCATTTTTTCTAAAATCCTATTTACAATATTTATTTGTTTTTCTTTATAAGACATTATGTGTCCAATGCACATACAGCCCTTTTCGTGAGTGTCCAAACTAGTAGTTTCTTTATTTCTGTAACTTATAAAATTTCGTATAGTGTTTGTTAAACTGTCCTTTGTTATGCTTTCATTTTTGTTGCATAGTTCAATGAAGCATTCATTACATCCACATGTGTTTTCGTGTGTCGTTTTTTCATTTACTCTTGCTGCACCTATTGTTGGTGATGGGGTAATCTCTTCTCCCATCACATAATCATTATTGTCAATGGTTTGTTCCTCTGCTATTTCTTTGGTGTTCTGGGTATCTGTTTCTATTGGTTTTATTATTACTTTAGGAGACAAAGGTATTTTCTTATTATTTGGTTCATGTTCTTTCTTGGGGTCTCCTGCCTTTATTTTAATGGATGTATCTCTAATGATAGTTGGTTTTTTGTTGGTTTTGGGTGGAGTTCTCTCTAAAGGTCTCTTTTTTTCTTTAGTTTCTAATTCATCAGAACTATCTTTTAATATTTCTGGAGCGCTTGTATTGTCTTCTAGTGATTCTATTTCTTTTAAAATCTCAAATGAATTTGAGCAAAGATTTGTATACATTTCTTGGTCCTTTGCTATGTTGGTTTCTTCTTGCAAAGTGGTTATTTTTCTTTGAGACTGATCTACCAGGGTTTTGTTATTCTTATTTATTTCCACTTTTGTTTCTTTGTTTGATCTTATTGCTGCAGAAAAAGTTCGTTTCTTAGCGGGATCATGCATTCCTCTAACCTTTAATTCTAATTTGGCCTCTTTTATAGGCATTCCTGTCCTTTCCTGAAGTAATTTCAATTCCGTGTTGTATATGTAATACATACACTCCTTAGATCTTGCATGGTGATTTTGTCCACAATTCACACATTTTGGTTCACCACACTTCCACTGTGTGGTATGTTTATCAGATCCACAGTATGCACATACAGATGTATTATGGCAGTTTTTCCTTGTATGTCCATACATACTACAGTTTTGGCACTGTAGTGGTTTAGGGACATACGGTCTCAGTTCTCTGCTTTGGCCTAAGATTTTTATTTTTAAGGGTAATTCATGGCCTTCAAATTTTATCTTTGCTATTCTTAGTATTTTTTCATTACTCCGTCTACTAGCTATGTTGTAAATTTCGCAGTCTTGAATATTGTTGTACCTTTTTTTAAGGGAATCTAGCAATATATTCTTTTCTATTGGTTCATCATTATCAGGGAGTACTATGGTACCCTGGACACTGTTCAAATTGTCATGTTTTTTAATATGTACTTTAACATTATCAATATTTTTTATATTTAAGTAATTTTCCGATTGATTTCTTGTAGTGGTTTCTATCAACCACATCTGTTCTTTTACTTGTCTGAATGACATTTCAGTAGTTGAATGTCGATTCAATAAGAAGTTTTCTAATTTCAGTGGTGATATTTTTTTCTCCGTTTCTAATAAAGAATCTTGACCAACTTCCACTCCCAAAGAGGGAGTCGAAGTGGGTCAATGTTGGGTCAAGATACTTGGTTTTTTTTGGCTTGTTTTTCATTGGAGCATAGGGCTCCAGTGTAATTACGTTCGTATTTTTTTCTGATTTTTCCAGAGAGAGGTCAGAGGAGGTTCCTGCAGTCGTTAACTGTGCCGAATCGCTACCATCAAAGGGTCCAGGGGTACTTGAATCGTTAACACAACTTTGCATTAAGACAAGTAAATTGAAAAAAAAAAAAAAAAGGCAAATAAACCTGACAACCTTAAAAGATATCATCAGCCTTTCATGGGGTTTATTCTTCCACCAATGGCACAAGTGAGAACTGACTCCCAAATGTCCGCATCCCTACCCTACCCCAAAGGGGGATGGCACAACATGATTAGAGTGGCTCAGTGTAAGCCAACCCGCTTGATAGGACTGAGAGCATTACTAGAATACAATCATCCCCACCCTAATCACATTATGGGCAAACCGGACAGAATGCCGAGAGTCCTATTCCCAGAACTAGACCCCTGGAATCCGTGGTCCAGTCCTGTAGAATAGTTCCGCCTGAAAACTCAGGTCCGAACATTATCGGGCAGTTCATGGTCCTGCCAATGGTTCTCACTATTTAGCTTCGGATATAAACCCAATCCCAGCTATGATACCTTTTCCTATTTACCAGGTCCAAGAAATTTGTACGAAAGTGAAAATATCCACGCCATTTAAATCGAAAGGTTTGTAGGTGATCCGTCAGGGCCCGGGCTCTTATTCTTCGTAAGAACGAAGAAGAAAAGCCAGGGCCCCTTACCCCCTCACCACGTGAAGGAACCTACTTCGCGGGGATTAAAAGAACAGAAATTTACGAGTGTCATAACTATCAATGTTATACTAAGGATTTTTTACGAGTGTCATAACTATCAATGTTATACTAAGGATTACCTGATAAAATTTTTTCCTCAAGAAAATTATATAAAATGATTCAAGCAATAACTTAAACCAGCGAAAAAGTAAGTTAATCATATTTTTAGTTATAAAGAATTTTGGGAAAAAAATAGACGAAAAAACGTTTAAAGCGAATTATAATAAATCTTGAAGAAAACTTTAAGTTTGGTTAGCTTAACCCAGTGGACATAAAACCTTACTTAGAAGTAACCTCTATTGTGTCATTTAGTTCTCTCTCTCTCTCTCTTTCTAGCCAGGGAAAAAACATCTTAATGTTTTGTTTGAAATCCAGGCATATCTCTCTCTCTCTCTCGCCAAAGAGCAAAAACTATCTCTCTCTCTCACCAGAGGAAAAAACATCTTAAAGGTTTTGTTTGAAATCTAGGCATCTCTCTCTCTCTCTCTCTCTCTCTCTCTCTCTCTCTCTCTCTCTCTCTCTCTCTCTCTTCTAGCCAGAGAAAATACATCTTAATGTTGTTTTAAATCTAGGCATTTCTCTCTCTCTCTCTCTCTCTCTCTCTCTCTCTCTCTCTCTCTCTCTCTCGCCAGAGAGAGAAAACATCTTAAAAGGTTAAATTTGAAATCAAGGCGTTTCTCTCTCTCTCTCTCTCTCTCTCTCTCTCTCTCTCTCTCTCTTTCTAGCCAGAGAAAATACATCTTAATGTTGTTTTAAATCTAGGCATTTCTCTCTCTCTCTCTCTCTCTCTCTCTCTCTCTCTCTCTCTCTCTCTCTCTCTCAAAGAGCAAAAACATTTGGGATACCACCTCGCAAACGTGAAAAAGTATCAATCCAGTTGAAGTATTTATTGGTTTTACTTATCAAAATCTCGAGCAGTGATGAATTCTTTAGTTGTGAAGCCTGGAATATTTGAAATAAGGCTGCTTTTGACTAAAAGCTACACTACTATCTCTTCTAAAGTCTAGTTGGTTTCTGCTAGTCATGGGCCCCAGTTTATAAAAAAATCTTCTAACAATCAGCTCATAACGTTTTGCTGTTCGATATAGAATATACATACCAGGAAGCTTACCTAAATTGTTTTTAAAATCTAAACTTTAATCATCACATGAAAGTAATTCGAATATTTTACTGAAACCCACAAAATAACTTGTCGTAACAACTTTCAGCCTAACAGAAAAACAAACAAAAGTTCTATAAACAATGGTACACACAGTATCCGATTACCTTCGTTTTTCGACACAGCTAAATTTTACAGCATCCAGTTACCTTCGTTTTCTATACAGTTAAATTTTGTGAAGACTAAAGACCAAAAACGGTAGAAACCGACGGTCAGGTAGCACAGGATTTAAATCTTGCAGAGGCGGTACAACTTGAGTAAAGAAAAATAATCTTTCATGTATGTAGATCTTTATCCAAATGGGAATATAATTAATTTTTCTTAACACGAAACTCATCCTATAATAAAGATATTCGTTAAAAAACCTCTTACATTAATTTGATATGCATCCAGTAACATGCCCCAATAATTCATGATTAAATTTGCTATATTTGGGGAATGATGCAATATTTCAGATATGAATTATATATAATAATCATTGGATAAAACCATATATACTTGGGCGTTATTGTAAGTCATTCCGTTTAGGTAAAAGGCCGATTTCATGCAAGGAAACGTTTACGTTTCATGGTTCTGAATAATTTTCATGTTCATTTAACATATGCTTATACCCTGAGTTCTCATATCACAATACGAGTAATGTACACGCGCACCTGTAACGAATATAATTTACTGAACAGTTAAGTTTTTTATAAGAAAATCCAAATCTGAAGCAAAAGAAAGTTCATGAAGTCATTTGAAGTGGAGCTGGAATTAGTGTTATTTGGATAAGAAGAGCGGCTCATATTTCAAGATTGTGGGAGATACTCAACCAACCTAGTGGGGTCAAGGTTGAAACGCCATCGATAATATTTATATATATATATACATACATATATATATATATATATATATATATATATATATATATATGTATGTATATGAATGCATGTATATATATATATATATATATATATATATATATATATATATATATATATATATATATATATATATATATATATATATATATATATATATATATAAATATATATACACATATCCATATGTTTATATATATATGTTTGTATAATATATATTATATATATATATACACGTGTGTATATATGTATACATAAATATATATATATATATATATATATATATATATATATATATATATGTATATATATATATATATATATATATATATATATATATAATATATATATATATATATATATATATATATATATATATATATATATATATATATATATATATATATATAATCATGATTTACAAATGTCGCTTAATATCGAATTCACGTTACCTCGGTATATCTCCATTGGAGAATTGTCGCCGAAGGGGAATTTATATAAGCGATAAATGAATTGGAATCGTCGGGACACGAACCCGTTTACGTCCACTGGAGTCGCTGAATAGGTTTTCGTGTCACGGGTTCGTGTCCCGACGATTCCAATTCATTTATCACTTATATAAATTCCTTCGCAACAATTCTCAACGGAGATATACCCAGGTAGCGTGAATTCGATATTAAGCGACATTTGTAGCTTCATGATTGTATATAAATCACGGTGTGATAAAAATTTCATATATACATATATATATAACGGGTGTTTCGAAATTAGAGGGCCCCCCCCTCCACAGAACAAATGGAAAGTTATGAAGTTTTCTGCTATAGCCTATCTCCAAGTACATTATTTTTTAAGTTTCTATTAAGCTATTTTTCATTTTACATTTCTTGTATTTTCAGACTGAGTGACTGAGTTAGATACAGCCATGGCTAACGACTCTGAGGAAATCAGATGGATTGACCGAATCCGGGCTATAACTTCAGAGAGGCCAGGGATGCTGGCGCATCCTTCATTTCACATTCCTGGATAGCTAAATACATTAAAAGAGATGAATCCTTTGTTAAACGAAACTGGAACAAAAATCCATATGACTGTCATCACGAAAAGAGTGAGAATCTTGGAAGGCCTGAAGCCCTTTCTCAGAGTCAAAAGACATCACAGATGAGGCAGTGGGTAAGAACAAGAAAGTCTTTACGTAAAATGGTGCTTGAACTAGAAACAAAAGGGGAAAGAAGAGAAGTTATAGTGCTGTATATCGTGAGTTGAAAAAAATTCACACAATCTGTCAATAACATCATCACAAAAAAAGAAACAAAATGCATCCCGTGGGCAGGTGAAGTCTGGTGTGCAAACAGAGATCCCATTGCCATCCTCCTTGAAATCGGGGGGTGCCCCTCGAAGTAGGTTCCTTCACGTGGTGAGGGGGTAAGGGGCCCTGGCTTTTCTTCTTCGTTCTTATGAAGAATAAGAGCCCGGGCCCTGACGTATCACCTACAAAACTTTCGATTTAAATAGCGTGGATATTTCACTGTACAAATTCTTGGACCTGGTAACAGGAAAAGCGTATCATAGCTGGGATTGGGCTTATATCCGAAGTTAAATAGTGAGAACTGTGGCAGGATTCATCAACTGCCCGGAGCAATGTTCGACCTGAGTTTTCAGGCGGAACTATTCTACCGGACTGACCACTTGATTCCAGGGGTGTCTAGTTCTGGGAATAGGACTCTGCAGCATTCTGTCCCGGGTTTGCCCATAATGTGATTAGGGTGGGGATGATTAGCCTCTAGCAATGCTCAGTCCTATCAAGCAGGCTGGCTTTACACTGAGCCACACTAATCATGTTGTGCCATCCCTTGGGGGTAGGGTGGTAGGGATGCGGACATTTGGGAGTCTGTTCACTTGTGCAATTAGTGAGGAATGAACTCCATGAAAGGCCAATGGACTCTCTCTCAACTTTTATAAAGTGAAAATAAGATCTGAGTACCCTGGGCCCTTTGATGGTAGTGACTGCACAGATGATGACCGATGGAACCTCTTGTAACAACCTTTCTTTGGAAAAACAATAAAGAATCCAATATAATCACACTGGAACCTTATGCCCAGTACACAACAAATCAAAAAAGTAAATATCGTCTTGACTCCAATCCTTGCACTCGACTTCTTTGGGAGTGGAAGTTGGTCAAGGTTTCAACCATGGAAACAGAACAGCAAATCTCAGCTCCTAAAGTTAGAAAACTTTATTAAAGACACTCAACGACAGAAACGTCGTTTAGACAAATAAAAATGAAGACGTGGCTTATAGCTACAACAAAACCAGTCTGAGGACTATCTAATACCAAAAAGTGCTGGACAATGTAAATGTAAAAGTAAAGAAGCATGACACTATGAACAGCATTCAGGGTACTATTGTACTTCCTGAAAATAATGACGAACCGTTGACAAAAATATACTGTTGACTTCTTAAAATGATATACTAAATCCAAGACTGTGGAGGCATAAGTATAATACCAAGTAAAACAAAATAATAAAGCATTAAGAATTGCAAAATAAAATTTGAGGGTCAAGAGTTACCTCAAAAAATAAAAATTTTGGGTCAAAATAGAGAATTGAGACCTTATGTTCCCAAACCGCTACAATGTCAAAATTGTAGTAAGTATGGACACACAAACTATGAGCTTATTGTGGATCTAATGAACATGCCACACAATGGAAATGTAGTGAACCAAAATGTGTAAACTGTGGACAGGATCATCATGCTAGGTCCAAGGAGTGTGTGTACTACATATACAATACAGAAAGTTGAAATGTCGCAAGAACGAACAGGGATGCTCCTATCAGAGAGGCTAAATTGGAATTAAAAGGAGAGGAATGCAAGATCCATCTAAGAAAACATTCATATTCTCAATAACAAGAGGAAAAATGAAGCAAAAACGGAAACAGATAGAAATAACAGAGCACAGAAAAGTAAATCTCAAGAAAAATTAATAATTTAGGAAATAAAAATAAAATTGTAAAATAAATAAAGAAACAGGTACAAATGAGATGGATAATATTTTGTCCAATTCATTTGAAATATTAATGCAGATAGAAACACAGGAGGATGCTGCTACTAAAAGTGACAGAAGAGGGTAGAGATAGACAGGAAATTAAAGATAAAAAAGGCCTTGGAGAGAACACTACCCAAAACGAAGAAACCAACTATTAATAGAGAAACATCAGTTAAATCCAAAGATAAAGAGGATGAAAAAGGAACAAAAACAAAAACAAGCTAAGAATATAATTCTTTTATCTCCTAAAATAATAATAGAACCATGAAGGCAAAATGTCGAGAACACTGAAGAAGTGAAAGAGAATCATACCATAGATGATAATGATTATGTCAAGGGAGAAGAGATTACTCCTTCTCCAGTAATTGGAACAAGAGCAAATGAAAAGAGAAATATACATGATAATACTTGTGGATGTAATGATTTTCATTGAATTATGCAATAACAACAAAAGCATAACAAAAGATGGTTTAACAAACATTATAAGAAATTTTATGAAATATAAAAAGAAAACATAGATTTGAGTAACTATAAAGGTATGTGCATTTGAGCACTAGTCTATTATAAGGAAAAACAGATGAATGTCGAGTAAATTATTAGAAAATCTTAAAATTGATAATACAAAAAAGAGAGTAAAACCTGATCAAGAGAAAAATATTTTTCAATAGTTATATTATACAATGGAACGTAAATGGTCTACAGACCAGATTACACCTAGGAGAAATACAAAGGGTTATTAAAAGAATATGAACCAATGATATTATGTTTGCAACATGTCAACAAAACAATATTAACGATAGGTAAATATACCTTAGCATCTTACATCAAGAGAGGAAGAGGAATTTAGGTACTGCTATATATGTACATAACAAAGTATGTTATGACAAAGTACTGTAAAATTTACTGGTCTGCAAACGTCGAGTATTAGAATACGAATAAAAATGATAATAAGTAATTCATAATTTGTACAATCAACCTTAATAAAAATTATGACGTTGACAAAATCAAAGAATTACTTAATAATACTAAGGAACCAACGTTAATAGCAGGTGATTTTAATGTCTACAACTCAATGTGGGACTGTAATTGTACAGAATCAAATAGAGTTATGAATTAAAATAGAGGAATTATAGATTCATATGACATGTGCTACAAATGACGAAATCAGCACATATTTTCTTAAAACACATGGAACATATTCTCAATTGACCTAACTCTATGTACAGTGACATAGTAGACAGATTGGACTGGAATACGGTAGATGACTTGCATACAAGTGATCATTTCCCCATATTAATTTCTTTATTAAGCAAAATAACCCCACCAAACATGCCTCGATATAACATTTATAAAGCAGATTGGGAACAATATGAATTCCACACCAGGAATATCCCACCATTTGAATATTTGAAAGACCATAATGAAACTAATGAATTTCTTGTTGATTTCATTACAAATGCTGCTGATAAAGCAATACCAAAATCCAAATCTCATCCGACAAAACACAAAGTCCCATGGTGGTCTGAAAAACTAACAGAATTAATAAAAATAAAACACCAAATTGGAAGACGACTAAATAATTTGAATAGAAAATTCAGTAAATTAAACAAAACGCTACTAATATTAGAAGGAACCTACAAAAACTGACTATACTATTGTTAGAAATTGATACATTAAAACCTCTGTATAATAAAATATCTGCAAAGTTTAAAAGAGAAGTAATACAAGGAAGAATCATTTCATGGAAAATATGTATCAGATCTCTAAAATACTCCCATACAAAAAATATGGGAAAAATTCAGGAAAATAATGGTACCATGTTAACTACCTAGACATGCCATAATAAAAGATGGGAAAAGAATACTTGGATCCTAAAGAAATTAGTAATGTAATAGGTGAAAATTTAGTAAAAAGTAAGTAGCAACAAAAATTTAGATGAGCATTTGCACAAAGAAAATAATATAGAATTAATAACAATAAATTTGAAACAGTAGATATATATTATAATAGAAAATTTAGTATGGAAGAGCTAAATTTGTTTGTTGAACAGCAATAAATCTGCCCCTGGAGGTGACAATATTTGTTTTGAAATGATATGCCATTTAGCACCTTTGGCAAAGACATACTTGTTAGAGCTTTATAACCACTTATGGCTTAGAAATTTATTTCCTGATGAATGGCGTAAAGCTATAAATATTCAATCCCCAAACCTGAAAAAGATCCTGCACGTAAGCAATTACACACCTTTATCAGTTGTTTGTGCAATTCACAGAGAAAATGGTAAATGCTGGACTATTAACATGGCACATAATAGAGAAAACAAAATTTTAACTCCTACTCAGTTCAATGTTGTGTAACAGATCTACATTAGATTCTCTCTGTAACTTAAAGACCATATACGCCGAGGTTTTGAATGAAAACAATTACTGTAGCTGTCTTTTTGACATTGAAAAGCATAATGATACTACACATGGAGGTATGCTATATTAAAAACTTTGCAAAACAACAACACTGTGGACATTTACCTGTGGTTTATACAAAACTTTGACAAATCTCGCAGTTTTCAGGTGAGAATTGATGATTGTTTGTCTAGAATATTTCTAGAAATGGTATTCACAGGAAGGTCCTTAGTGGCAATAATTGTTTACGTTAGGCAATTAATGATATCATTAACAATCTACCTACTGGTATTAAAAGTAACCTGTATATGGATGAGATTTTGCCATATATTATTCAGCATCTCGAATAAACATGCAGAACGAATCATTACTAAAAGCATAGTAAAAATAGATGAATGGGCTTTATCTGTAGGCTTTAAATTTTCCATAGATAAAACCTCCAAGCAATCATGTTTTAAAAACAAAAAATGGAAAAAAGGAGAAGAAATAGACTTAAAAATCAGAAACCATAGTATACCAATTGGCCAAACAGCAAAATTCTTAGGATTAGTATTTGATACTCACATGAACTGGAAAGCCCACATAACATACATGAAATCAAAATGTAAAAGAGCATTTATTCGAAAAAATTATATGAAGGTTATGTAAAAACAGTGAGAAAACCAACATCAAAGTGAACATTGAATTTATTATTGAACATACAAGAAATTTAAAGCATATTATGCATAATATGATTTTCAATATTAACGACACTTGATGTTGCACCGATATTCAGGTAACTCTGGCACTAGTTACCCAATCCTCCACACTCTGAATCGCTTATAACAGTGAAAAGTTTATAAGATGCATAGAGTAATACCATTAATATTACGCCACCAAGATAGCCTATAAAAGATATGATACGTCTATCAGAAAATTGTATATGAAATTATTGCCTAGGCAAGTGACTTAAAGTTCAGAATAAGATTCAATAAAAAGATCTCAAAAGATATGATAAATGGCAAAGCAAAATAGCGTTA
Organism: Macrobrachium rosenbergii; assembly: GCF_040412425.1. Classification (NCBI taxonomy): domain Eukaryota; kingdom Metazoa; phylum Arthropoda; class Malacostraca; order Decapoda; family Palaemonidae; genus Macrobrachium; species Macrobrachium rosenbergii. Next base: position 1,153,252 of record NW_027100723.1, on the reverse strand, counting down.
TAAATTCTTTCTGGTTACAGTTTTATTTTTTACGGGATTAATGACTCAAAGCAAATAAATTATTCATTCAATAACTTTAAATCTCAAAGTAAAAGCAACATTTACCGAGACCTTACTCTCAAAGCTATCAAGCGCTCAAGCTTGATATAAACTACTGAAGTTGAACTCGAAGTAATCCCGCAGTATGGATGCCAAAGACTATGGTAGAAAATGGAATCCTGGGTCTTGGCCCCTCTTCCACTGCTGCTACATAATCCATTGCTAAGGTTCCTCTGAAATCACACTTCTGAGAATCATGCCCTCGTCCCTCCATTGCACTTTGGTGAAACTGTGTACTTTAGCACTTCATTATTTCACAGCAATAAACGTCCTTCAAGCAAAGAGGAGTTCATTAGTAATGATCACTTCAGTTGCAAGTTTTCTAACGAAGGTTGAGTTTATCCATTTTCCTTTTAGTCAGAGAACTGCTTCCTTGGAGGGTCAGGGCAGATACTGCTTGGTAAGAATTTACCATTACTCGTTAACTTTGTTAACTAATTCAGGAAGAACTAAATACTGAAATGGCCTCAAAATGCCAGCACAAAGTATTTTCAGGTACTAAATAATTATTAACGTTATTTAAAGTTACGTTTGAGACTTTATTTCTTCAAGAGAGTTGGAAACCAAGGATTGTGAAAAGATGCTTAAAAGCCAAGGATTGTGAAAAGATGCTTTAAAAGCCATGATTGCAAAAAAAGGCAAAGTACTTTTTTTGTACTAGAAATAAATAAGAAAAAGAAAACGAGAATACAAGGATTCTGAAGTTGGAAAGAAAAGATAAAAACATTATATTTAACACACTCCCCCCAAAACATTCAGTCCTGTTATGAAATAAAAACAGGATTGAATTTTTAAACATATACCAAAAGTATTTATATTACCAGAAATTTTTTTTTTTTAATATTTGCCAAAACTATTTACATTTACCATCACCAATAATAAATAGTGTTTACTCAGACAACTTTTCTGTAAAATTTGTCTGGTCTTTCAGACCACCAATCTCTACGCTGCTTTCCTAAATGCGATTGCTGGCCAGATTAGAATCATTTGAGTCACTAGGACTGTCTTTATCTTCATTTGAAGAAACATCAGGTCTGAAAAGAAATATTAGATTAGATGAACGTCTCTTAGTAAGTTCCCCAGTTCTGCCTTTCAGTAGGGTAACTCCAGTAACTTCCCCAAGCTCATTGAGAACTACATCACGGACTATTCCCATTGGGTATTGGTTTGGCTTACTATATGGTTCTTTAATTAGAACCACATCATTCTTTGAAGAAGTGTATGTTTTACAGGTTTGAATCTGTTCGCATTTACAGCTTGATTTGTCAAGTTACCCAAAAATTCTTCATGATAAATGTTAATCAAATAACTTCTGACTTTACGCAGTTTTGTGTAGTTTTCTTTAACTTTATCACAAGGAGAAACTAAATAGTCCTCATCCAATTCTAGATCTGGATGTCTTTGCAGCTCAGGAATTAAGTTAACTGAGACAAGGTCATAACCCTAATTAGACACTCTGGTGCTATGGGATCAGGAAGTGTTTGTTTATATCTGTATCTCTTAATGCCTCTTTTGAAAGCTATTGGCCTCTATTCAATAAAATGGACAGTGACATATTAAAAACTCAAATCCCTTATAATGGTTAAAACATTATTTCTTATGGCTCCAAACAAGGTCTCTTAGTAAGTTTCTACACAACTTTCAACCATTGAACCAAGATCCGAGTTCCTTTGAAGAACTGTTCAAACTGAAGGTTCTTTATGTCATTCTCTAGATAGAGTTTAACTTCTGGGTCTTTAATAACTAGAATTGGCTGCTGCCTCCTGCTACTAACTGAGAGCTCCTGATTGAAATGCACAAATTTGGTAGTCCAAACTCAAATGTATGAAGCTGAAGGCTCTAAGATACTCCTTAACACTCAAGTCCATGCACACCTTCAGATTTATAGTTTACCCATGCACATGTGAAACCTATTATCCATGCTTTACTTTCTTCCCACTGAACGTACAAAGAAGGGTCCTATGTAATCTGCAAAATATAAAGGAAAGGAATCTCTGGGGGATTAATCCTGAAATCTCTATAACAGTTTTGATTAAGATTAACTTCCGTCCTCTCATTGAATCTACGGCATATGACACATGTGCGGATTATTCTTTAACTACCAAGAAAAAATCTAGGTATCCAAAATATCTTATGTACTTCAGCCAGTAGCCTATAGCATCCAGCATGTGAAAAACGCTCATGATAATCTAATACAATATATTTAGTTAGTAAACTATCCTTAGAAATTAGCAATGGAAATCGCATCCTTCTGTCATCTTTCAGTTTCTGCATTTTGCTACGTACCCTTAACAGGCCTTCCTGATCCACATAAACATTGAGCTGTCCGACTAACTTGGGGATATCTTTGAGCAACCGATTTCTGGATTCAAAATATTCAAAAATTTCAGGGAAGTGCTTCTGCTGATCTCTTCTTATTACCATCTTTGTAGCCTCTGCAAAGAAGTTATAATTAATATCAAAACAGCTAATATGTCCAAACTTAACAGGATCCTTTAGTTTTAGTTTCATTTTCAAGTTATTAACAAAGATAAGTACTCTACGGAAAACAGAAACAACTTTATGGTAGCTAGAACATCTTGATAAAGCATCAGTATGCTCATCAATCTTTGTAGTTATAGTGTACCATGATAAGACTGGACAACACCAACAGGAGAATCTAGCTTTACTGGAAGGGCAGGTATTACAAAATCCAAGATAGATTCCTGTTCAGCTGGACCTCACTGTCTCATTAAGCAGAAATTTGGGACCTGAAAAGCAGTTAGTTTTCTGAAGCTGCTTGAAAGATAAGCTGCGAGTGATGCAATCGGCTGGATTTTCACAACCTGACACAAAAGAAAAATGAATTGGGTGTTTATTACACAGTTCATTTATTGTGTGTAACCTATTTTGAACAAATACTGAACACTTCTGCATTTTATCAAGCTTGGCAGAAAACCCATGTACCCAGGAAAGGGCAACGAAGCTATCCGAGTAGATTATCAACTCGCTTATTTTGATTGGCATCATACAAGAAATTCCTGATAACTCTTCATACAGACATGTAATTTCTTCTACGGCCAAAGTTATTCCTTGCAGTTCCAGAGATGGCATGCTTTTAGATTCCATTTGCTTGTTTACTATCTTATTTTTTGCAAAGACAAAACTGACCTTTCCTGTGGAAATATTTTGTATGTAAATGACTACACCAAACATCTGCTTACTACCGTCTGAAAAGGCCAATAGCCGGTAAGCATCTTCTACTCCCAAAGACTTCTTGGTATCTCTGTAACAGAAGTAGCATTTGCTTGTTTGGCAATATTCCGCCATTGCCTCCTAACATCAGCATCTAATTCCTTGTCCCAGCCCAGATCTTTGTCGCACTGTAACTGATGCAAAAATAGCCTTGAACGATTAAGAATAGGGCCATTAAAGTTAAAGAGATCATACTGGGAGGCAATAGACTGCAATACTTCCTGCTCTTGTCTCGAGCTATGTTAACACTAATAGGTTTAGTAGGATCAACTGTCTTGCTTCCTACCCATGACAACTCAAGTAGTTTTACCCTTCATTGGTTTCCCTGTACTAAGCTCACTATCTATGTGGCTTTGCAATGCAGAATCATTACTGATGTACTGCTGCAGGTAAAACTTGTAAGGCTCAAAAATGCTTTCTAGTTGTTGATATGCCCAGAGAAGATCTTCAGAATTATCATAAGCAACTGCACAGTTATCCATGTAACATAGTTGATATATCATCCTCTTTAATTGTAAAAGTTTACTATCATCACCGTCTACTTCTAAAATTAAAATCTTATATAGAGCAAGTAACAGTAATGCAGGGCTGCATCTTAAGCCGAAACTTAATCTTATATTTCTGTATCCCACAACTGTAAAGTCTTCCTTCTCTACATTTCTGAACCATAGACATAATAGCCTATTGCTATCTGTGTCATTTAAGGCAAGATTATTGAACGCTTTACATATATCAAAACATAATAACTTCTGTCCAAATCTTAAATGTAATATAGCAGAGGAAAGTTTCTGGTTTAGATTTGGTCCTGAATATATAGCCTGATTGTGACTAATGGAAGGTTTACTAGAATCTTGCTGACAAAGATTAGACAAATACACTATCCTGCACTTTGTGGTTTCGCGATTCATTTTAAAGATGCCCATGTGAGGCAAAAAGCTATGGTTAGGGTGCTCTCTGAGAAATTCGGGAAGATTATTAATGCGCTCTATGATCCCCATACTTTCTTGTTCTTTAAAAACTTTATCCATTATCACTAGCTTATCCTGTTATTTGCAATTTTTCAAGTTAGACTTTAAAATTGAAACTGCCAATCCCTGATTGAACCTAATAGGATGAGACACCTGAGAATTCCAAATAAAGGAACAAATAATTCTAATTTCTTTATCTCTCTTCATATTTTCAAGGGAAAACTTAACCAACTTCTTATTTATTTCAGAACTCCCAGAATCAGAATCATCAGGTTCAGACTTTACAAATCTATGACAACTTTCTTCTAAAATTTGGTTAGCTGCCTTGATAAGCTGAGATTCAATTATATCCCCTTTATCATCAAATACATTAATGTTAACGGGATCCACAGTATCTTCAAAAGCACAATCCGAAACAAGGCAAGTATTAGTCCTGAAATGCTACTTAACTAAGTTGTGGATCTGAAAGTTGAACTAATCCTGAAAGCAACTTCCAACATAAGGTAAAATGATAAATCTTTCAATATTTGTTCCATTACCATGTAACAATACTCCAGCAGGAGTTTCAGAATATAGAGATTCTAAGTTTGATCCAAACAAGTAATTCCTGCTGAGAAGACAGTATGCTGAGCATCATGCCAAGAATTAACTGAATATTCTGATATCACAAGAATCATTTGACAAGCTTTCATCTGCCAACAAATAACCTCTTTTCTTTGAAACCACCTACTACTTTACTCTAATTTAGAAGTTTTAACTTTACATTAATAGAAGGTATACACAGTGCTTCAATTTTTATAAGCCTATCCCCTATCTGTAAACTTACTTCAATTAGCCTAGTAGTATAATTCTGAGTAGTGTTAATGCCATTTACTGTTAGAGAAATATTTTCCCTTAATGTGGGTAAATTATAACTGTCTGCAATATCGGTCAAAATAAAGTTACACTGACAGCCACTGTCTTTTAAGCATCTTAACTTTAAACCTTGTATCCAAGCAGAAGTAAAAGTGGGAAGAACAGTCTGCATGTCAGAATCACTCTGAAAAAGCTTCTCTCATTGAGCCAGATATCTCCTTATTTTCCTTAGGCTTGGATTTTGCTTTATCTTTACCCTTATCTGTAGAAGATTGGCTATCTGGTTTATTTCCATCTTTATTTGTGACTTGCTTGTCATCAACAGACCGAATACACAGGAAACTGAAATGCCACTCTGAGCAATACTTACATTTATTATTGAACCTATACCTACAAATTTTACTGTGATGATTTAGGTTAGAACATTTTAGGCATCCATTCAGTTTTCTTATTTTATCTATCTTGGCTTCTGCAGAGTCAAATTTGGCACACTTGTGGATAGGGTGATCAGCTGGTTTACCATCCGCTTTAGTACAAATACTAAAAGGCTTAAAGGTCTTATTTCTTTCATACTTTACATCTACAGCCAAGCTAGTAGCTCCATGGTCACTAGTATTTGATGCTTTGTGGGAAGATTGTTTAGTGACTTCTTTAGTTTTCTTAAACTGGCTACAATAACGCTCATACTAGCTTCAAAAACTTGTCTACAATTTCATTTAACGTTGGCTTGGAGCTGTTATAATTTGAATCAAATGATTCTTAAATGAATCATTCAATCCTTCCCATATAAAAACTGAAGGATACAATCCACAGTCATTTTCACTCATATTCTTTCCATAATTAACCTAACCTAGAGATAAATTCATATGATCAGTGTTGGAAGAAAGCCAAACGGGATAACTGCCTTTAAAACATTAAATTTCTGTGTGTCATCCGGAAGCCAGAGCTTGTGCAGTAATTGCTTTGCATGTGAATATCCCTGCTTATCTGCTTCTAAGGACTCTACTAAAACTAAGGCCCTGCCTGAGATCTGCTGCTGTAATAACAAGAGTTTATCATATTCAGGGTATTGAAATTTACTTAAAGTGTCTTCAAATTCTTCAAAAAAATCTAGTGTCATCCTCGTCATCAGAACTATGTATTTAGGCAGGAGCTATGTAGAGATTTAAGCAAACTTCTTGCGGAACTAAGAGTGTCATTCGAATGGGAAACCGATGAAGAAGGCTCACTAGGGTTCCTAATAGCCACTAAGCAAAATAAAAGTTTGTCATTATAGACCTGACAGGAGTCTAATTCCTCCTCAGACCTACGTTCTTCCTCTTCGTCGTCCCACTCCTCATACTTAAGCTCTAATATCTGCTTATTCAAATATCTGCTTATTCAAGTCTTTCAATTCTGGAAGCCATTGTTCAAATTGCAAGCGTAATTTCTCCCTTGCTGCACTAGCTAATGTAGAAAAACTATCCTTACGGTTAAAATGTTCAGTCACACACTTCCTTATATACTTCCTTTGATTCACTAATCTCCTAAGTTCAGACATTGTGAATATATACAACTACCTGACCTATCACAAATATAATAAATATTCAAAGGCTAAAGTATGCGTAACAAACCGAAGCTCAAAAGTAAAATTTCCTTAACCACTTATTTCATAAATATGTTAAAAAGATTCACTCAACCTTTACACTAAAGTGTTAAAATGCAAAAAATAACGTTAACGTTCCACCCTCAGTGCAAGTGGAGAGACATCGGGCAAGCATCAAAGCAAAGTCATAATGTCCCTGTTCGGGCGCCATATTCGGAAAAAATTATATGAAGGTTATAAAAAATGGTGAGAAAACCAACATCAAAGTGAACATTGAATTTATTATTGAACATACAAGAAATTTAAAGCATATTATGCATAATATAGATTAATATTAACGACACTTGATGCTGCACCGATATCTAGGTAACTCTGGCACTAGTTACCTAACCTCCACACTCTGAATCGCTTATAACCAGTGAAAAGTTTATAAGATGCATAGAGTAATACCATTACCATGATGCCACTGCGCATAGCCTATAAAAGATAAGATACGTCTATCAGAAAAATCTGTATATGAAATTATTGGCCAGTGCGACTTAAAGTTCAGAATAAGATTCAATAAAAAGATCTCAAAAGATATGATAAATGGCAAAGCAAAATATTAGCAAGAGTAAATTCTTTCTGGTTACAAGTTTTATTTTTTACGGGATTAATGACTCAGCGCTAAAATTATTCATTCAATAACTTTAAATCTCGTAAAGTGTGCCAACATTTACCGAGACCTACCTCAAAGTTATCAAGCGCCTGCTTTGCTCGATATAAATCCACGAAGTTGAATCCCTCGGAAGTAATCCTGCAGTATGTGGTGGATGCCAAAGACTATGGTAAGGAAATGGAATCCCCGTCTTGGCCTCTCTTCCATGCTGCTACACAATCCATTACAAGGTTCCTCCGAAATCACACTCCCCTGGAGAATCATGCCCTCGTCCCTCCATTGCACTTTGGTGAAACTGGTGGTACTTAGCAAAACATTATAAGAAATTTTATAAGATACAGAAATAAAGAAACTACTAGTTTAGACATTCATTGAAATGGCTGTATGTGCATTTGGACACATAATGTCTTATAAAGAAAAACAAATAAATATTGTAAATAAATTTTAGAAAAAATGCAAATTGATGATCCAAAAAAGAAAATAACACTTGAACACACTAACGTTATACTTTCAATAATTATATTATACAATGGAACGTAAATGGTCTACAGACCAGATTACATTTGGGAGAAATACAATGATTACTAAAAGAATATGAGCCAATGATACTATGTTTACAACATGTCAACAAAACAATATCAACAATAGGTAAATATACCTTAGTATCTACATCAGAGAGAAAGAAGAAGGAAATTTAGATACTCCATTATATATGTACATAACAAAGTATGTTATGACAGAGTACCTGTAAATTTTACTGACTTGCAAATATCAAGTATTAAAATACGAATAAAAACAATAATTAAATAATTTATAACTTATATAACCAATCAACATAATAAAAAGACGACATTGATAAACTTAAAGATTTACTTAATAATACCAAGGAACCTACATTAATAGTAGGTGATTTTAATGCTCACAACCCAATATGGGACTGTCATTGTACAAACTCAAATAGAAACAAGTAGTAAAATAGAAGAATTCATGGTTTCATAACGACATGTGCTGTATAAATGATGACAAAAATCAGACATATTTTTCAAAAGCACATGGAACATTTTCCTCAGTAGACTGAACTTTATGTACAACAAGCATAGTTGACAGATTAGATTGGAATACAGTTGATGACTTGCAGAACAGTGATCATTTCCCAATATTAATTTCCTTATTGCAAAATAATCCTGCAAAACATGTCCCTCACTATAACATTTATAATCAGATTGGGAGCGATATGAAATGCACACTAGAAATATCCCAATTTGAATATTTAAAAGACCATAATGAAACTAATAAATTTCTTGTTGATTTCATTAAAAATGCTGCTGATAAAGCAATACATTTAAAACCCATCCAACAAAACACAAAGTTCTCTGATGGTCTTGAAGATGGGTAACCAGAATTAATAAATAAAAAACCTCAATAGGGCTAGACAATTAGATAATTTAAATAGAAAGTTCAATAAAATGAATAAAATTACCCATATTAGAAAGAACTTTACAAAAATTACTTGTATTATTATTAGAAATTGATACATTAAAAACCTGTATAAGTTTCCAATATCTGCAAAATTTAAAAAGTAGTAATTCAAGGAAGAATCATTTCATGGAAAATGGCGTATCAGATCTCCTAAACACTGCCATACAAAAATATGGGAAAAATTCAGAAAATAAATGGTACCCATGTCAAACCACCCAGACATGCCATATTAAAAGATGGGAAAAAACCTGCTGATCCAAAAAACTCAAGTAATATAATGGGAGAAAATTTAGCAAATGTAAGTAGTGATAAAATTTAGATGAACACTTCCACAGCAAAAAAAAATAAAATAAATTAATAAAATAAATTTTGAAACAATAGAAGATATATATTATAACAGAACATTTTCTGATGGAAGTCTCCCACAATCTCCCGGAATTAGCCCCTGAGGTGACATATCTGGGCCAGTTGCAGAGCCTGATGGATTAAAATAGACCTGAGACAATGTTGGACCAGGATAATCATCATTATTCTTCTTCAAATGAATTCATTTGTATTCGTTTATATTCATATGTAAAAACTGCAAGAAGATATCAATGAATATTTTTACCATCTTTCCAGATATATGTATTCTTAAACTGAGTCATTATATATATATTGATGGAATATAGTATATATAAATATTGTTCAGGGTTTGTCATACATATGTCAAAAATCCATATTGCTGGCAGCTGTACTCATGAGGCTATAACTTGATATGTTTGCCAGAAAACAAAGTTGCAAGTTGGAGGCAAATCAAACCTGAATCAAGTGAGTTTTCCTCTTAACATGCACCATTTATAATATTGCTGTCTTTTGTACCATTTGGTTGTGTTGGGGGCAGTGTCTGTTCTTTAAATCAAAACATGGTACATTGCTTGATATTTGATTTGATCCAAAAATTTATTCAACAATTTGTTACCTCACAAAAAGCCAGACACCTGAACCTCATCACACATAAAAACGACTTTAGCCTAAAGGCAACAGTTTCCCTATAAAACTTATCAATCATGAAAGAAAAGCAGATAAAGTAAAATGTGCAATGTCTAAAATCTGGGTGTCACTGCATTAACATTATAAAAGTTCAAATACTTCTATTTATTTCATTTCTCTTATTCAGCTCAAATCAATTACTTGAAGGAAAACATCTCAACTTATGCATGCTATTTCTAATTCAAATCAAAATCCTGTTTTGGGTCACTGAAAACTCTGATATAATATTTTAAATACAAAAATTTATTTCTTTAGTCCAAAGATTATACATGACATTTAACAGTCTCAGGGAATCTATTAAGTACTTAAACAAAACAAAATTGTATTAAATCTGAATTAATCATTTCAGTCAAAATAAACCAGAAATTAATTTATTAATTCAATAAAAATATTCAAGAAAGATTTAAATTGTTAAATAACAAAACTTGATTGAAAAGAAAATATCTGTTGGTACTTTAAATTAATTCCCATTTTAAACAAAATAAGGCAAATTTATCAACCATATTAAAAAATGTGGAAAAAGACACAGAAATATTTTATAACCTAAAATTTAAATATCAAAAAATAAAAAAAAAATTTATATTATCATCATTTGTATATGCATAAAACTAAAGATTCTTCAAAAGATAAAGCAAAAAAAATATACCACAAAAAATTTAAAAACTGAAAAGGTATCTTTTCATAAACCACTGCAGATATTTTCAGTCACTGAAACCATCAATTACTATATTACAATACCTTGGTATGAATGCTTCACTATAACTGAACGATTTTACACAGAACTATTAAAATACACTGTTCAGATAACTCAGATTTTTTACTAAGGAATTGGTACAGTTAAAAGGATTTTAAATAATCGCATTTAGTGGCTGTAATAAAAATCTTTTAACCAATGAAAATGTATATCGATTTAAAAAAACATCTCAAGAAGAAATGTCAGTTGTATGACAGAAATCTATAGAGATATTCTGAGACAGACCTAAACTGATATTCTCAACTTTCAACTGGAAGTTTTGGTCTCTGAAGTGATTTTTTAAATTTTTTTAGGACACAGTCTTCTGGCTTAGAAAGAACATTATATCTGTTTTATTTTAAAACTCTTTAAAATTGATAATTAGAAGGAATTGCATTTGAACTAAATTTATCATTATTTAAATTTCAGCCAAAAAAATGTTTGTTATTATAAAAGAATGGAAAAACATGTTTTCAATAACATTCCAAATGACGAGATTACAGCTTTTGTAATGTAATCTTCCACCCCAAATGTTTTGAAACGCGGGACTGCCTGCCTTGTCCACTAATGGAGAAGGTGATAAGTCTCAAAAGTTTTGAAACTGGGAACACAAACGCGTTCTCTATTCATAAAGTCTACTCCATCAGTCCACTCTGGTGCTATTTCAGGATATTTGCAAATAAAGCGTTTGAACAATGTAATTAATTATTGCTCCAGTTTTAGATAAGGAAATCATCCTGAACATAAGATCATGGTTTTGACAATAACTGTTATACACAAATTAAAAACTGAAAAAGCATCAGCATAACTTAGTTTGGAATATAATAATTTGAAAAAATGCTGGTTATTAATAGAAACTGTAATTGCAGAAATAGAAACAGCTTAAAGTGGTATCACCTTTGTAGAAATAAAGTAGCAGAAAAAGCTTTATTAGATATAGTTTGAAGTAGAATAGCAGCTTATACTAGTTTTCTTCATGTGAAACAGTGTTGATGTCCGATTTCAAAGATGAACAGCTATTCAGTGAATGTTTATGGCAATTAATTCACTGTCTTTAAAATCCAAAGAATCATCCCCCTTCCCCTTAAAATCCTTTCAGCTAATAAATCCCTAAAAGTAAAAGCCCAAGGCACTACTACAACCAACCAAGAAAATAATTCTAAAAAATTACATGGTTAGTCTCTAAAAAATGCCAACTGAATTTTTTGCAAAAAATACATACTTTAACATGCACACAGGCAATATCCTCTGCTGTGCTTGGTTTGACGTTGATTTTTTGCCTCCCAGCCCTTCAATCTTTCCTCAGCAGTGATCCAAGATAAGTGTTCCTATTTATACATACTACTCTTTATTCACAATCATTGTTTCATGAAAACAGACATCTCAATAAATGACAGCCCTCCACAGAAGTCCATTTAATTTTTGGATCTTTCCAAATAATTACCGAAAATATCTAAAACATTCAGAAATTCACACAATCTGTCAATAACATTTATCAAAAAAAAGAAACAAAATGCTCCCGTGGGCAGTGAATTTGACAAGATGATTGCCATCCTCCTTGAAATAGGTTCCTTCACGTGGTGAGGGGTCACGTGGTGAGGGGGTAATGGCCCTGGCTTTTCTTCTTCGTTCTTAACGAAGAATAAGAGCCCAGGCCCTGACGGATCACCTACAAACCTTTCGATTTAAATGGCGTGGATATTTTCACTTTTAGTACAAATTTCTTGGACCTGGTAAATAGGAAAAGGTATCATAGCTGGGATTGGGTTTATATCCGAAGCTAAATAGTGAGAACCGTGGCAGGACCATCAACTGCCCGATAATGTTCGGACCTGAGTTTTCAGGCGGAACTATTCTACGGACTGGACCACGGATTCCAGGGGGTCTAGTTCTGGGAATAGGACTCTCGGCATTCTGTCCGGTTTGCCCATAATGTGATTAGGGTGGGGATGATTGTATTCTAGTAATGCTCTCAGTCCTATCAAGCAGGTTGGCTTACACTTGAGCCACTCTAATCATGTTGTGCCATCCCCTTTGGGGTAGGGTAGGGATGCGGACATTTGGGAGTCATTCTCACTTGTGCCATTAGTGGAGGAATGAACTCCATGAAAGGCTGATGATATCTTTTTAAGGTTTTTCAGGTTTATTTTTTTTTTTTCCTCCTCAAATCTTTATGCAAAGTGAAAATAAAGATTTAAGTACCCTGGGCCCTTTGATGGTAGTGACCGGCACAGATGACGACCAGGAACCTCTTGTAACAACCTTTCTTTGGAAAAAAATAATAAAGAATCCAAATGGTAATCAAACACTGGAACCTTATGCTCCAGTACACAACAAATAAAAAAAGTAAATATCGTCTTGACCCAACCTTGACTCACTTTGACTCCCTCTTTGGGAGTGGAAGTTGGTCAAGGTTTCTAACCATGGAAACAGAACAGCAAATCTCAGCCCTAAAACTTAGAAAACTTATTTATTAAAAGACACTCAACGACAGAAATGTCGTTTAGACAAATAAAAAAAAAGACGTGGCTTATAGAAGCCACAACAAAAACCAGTCTGAGGACTATCTGTCAATAAAAAATATTGACAATATAAATGTAAAAGTAAAAAGCATGATACTATGAACAGCATTCAGGGTACCATTGTACTTCCTGAAAATAATGACGAACCAGTTGACAAAAAATACTGTTGGACTCTCTTAAAAAAGATATACAAAATCCAAGACTGTGAGGTATATATAATACCAAGTAAACAAAATAATAAAAACATTAAAAATGCAAAAATAAAATTTGAGGGTCAAGAGTTACCTCAAAAAATAAAAATTTTAGGCCAAAATAGAGAATTGAGACCTTATGTTCCCAAACCCACTGCAATGTCAAAATTGTAGTAAGTATGGACACACAAAAAAAAAACTGTAGAAATGAACCTGTATGTGCTTATTGTGGATCTAACTGAACATGCCACACAATGGAAATGTAGTGAACCAAAATGTGTAAACTGTGGACAAAATCATCATGCAAGATCCAAAGAATGTGTGTACTACATATACAATACAGAGTTGAAAATGTTACAAGAACGAACAGGGATGTCTATAAAAGAGGCTAAATTGGAATTAAAAGTGAGAGGAATGCAAGATCCATCTAAGAAACATTCATATTCCTCAATAACAAGAGCAAAAATGAAGCAAAAACGGAAACAGATAGAAATAACAGAGCACAGACAAGTAAATCTCAAGAAAAAATTAATAATTTAGAAATAAAAAATAAAATTGTAAAAAATAAAGAAACAGGTACAAATGAGATGGATAATATTTTATCCAATTCATTTGAAATATTAATGCAGATAGAAACACAGGAGGATGCTGCTACTAAAGTAACAGAGGAGGGTAGAGATAGACAGGAAATTAAAGATAAAAAAGGCCTTTGGAGAGAACACCACCCAAAACGAAGAAACCAACTATTATTAGAGAAACATCAGTTAAACCAAAGATAAAGGAGATGAAAAAGGAACAAAAACAAAAACAAGCTAAGAATATACCTTTATCTCCTAAAATAATAATAGAACCTATGAAGGCAAATGTCGAGAACACTGAAGAAGTGAAAGAGAATCATACCATAGATGATAATGATTATGTCAAGGGAGAAGAGATTACTCCTTCTCCAGTAATTGGAACAAGAGCAAATGAAAAGAGAAATACACATGATAATACTTGTGGATGTAATGATTGTTTCATTGAATTATGCAATAACAACAAAAAAAGCATAACAAAAGATGGTTTAACAAACATTATAAGAAATTTTATGAAATATAGAAAAAGAAAACACAGATTTGAGTAACCATGAAAAGGGTGCATGTGCATTGAGCACTTAGTCTATTATAAGGAAAAACAGATGAATGTCGTGAGTAAATTATTAGAAAAATTCCAAATTGATAATACAAAAAAAGAGTAAAACCCGACCGCTATAAAAAAATATTTTCAATAGTTATATTATACAATGGAACGTAAATGGTCTACAGACCAGATTACACCTAGGAGAAATACAACGGTTATTAAAAGAATATGAACCAATGATATTATGTTTGCAACATGTCAACAAAACAATATTAACGATAGGTAAATATACCTTAGCATCTGCATCAAGAGAGGAAGAGGGAATTTAGGTACTGCTATATATGTACATAACAAAGTATGTTATGACAAAGTACCTGTAAAATTTACTGATCTGCAAACGTCGAGTATTAGAATACGAATAAAAACGATAATTATGTAATTCATAATTTGTACAATCAACCTAATAAAAATTATGACGTTGACAAAATCAAAGAATTACTTAATAATACTAAGGAACCAACGTTAATAGTAGGTGATTTTAATGCCCACAACCAATGTGGGACTGTAATTGTACAGAATCAAATAGAGCAGGAATTAAAATAGAGGAATTCATAGATTCATATGACATGTGCTGTATAAATGATGACGAAATCAGCACATATTTTTCTAAAACACATGGAACATATTCCTCAATTGACCTAACTCTATGTACAACAGACATAGTAGACAGATTGGACTGGAATACAGTAGATGACTTGCATACAAGTGATCATTTCCCCATATTAATTTCTTTATTACAAAATAACCCCACCAAACATGCCCCTCGATATAACATTTATAAAGCAGATTGGGAACAATATGAATTCCACACTAGGAATATCCCTCCATTTGAATATTTGAAAGACCATAATGAAACTATTAAATTTCTTGTTGATTTCATTACAAATGCTGCTGATAAAGCAATACCAAAATCCAAATCTCATCCAACAAAACACAAAGTCCCATGGTGGTCTGAAAAACTAACAGAATTAATAAAAATAAAACACCAAATTGGAAGACGACTAAATAATTTGAATAGAAAATTCAGTAAATTAAACAAAACGTTACCAATATTAGAAGGAACCTTACAAAAACTGACTATATTATTATTAGAAATTGATACATTAAAACCTCTGTATAATAAAATATCTGCAAAGTTTAAAAGAGAAGTAATACAAGGAAGAATCATTTCATGGAAAAAATATGTATCAGATCTCTCTAAAAATACTCCCATACAAAAATATGGGAAAAATTCAGGAAAATAAATGGTACCCATGTTAAACCACCTAGACATGCCATAATAAAAGATGGGAAAAGAATACTTGATCCTAAAGAAATTAGTAATGTAATAGGTGAAAATTTAGCAAAAGTAAGTAGCAACAAAAATTTAGATGAGCATTTCCGCACAAAGAAAAATAATATAGAATTAATAACAATAAATTTTGAAACAGTAGAAGATATATATTATAATAGAAAATTTAGTATGGAAGAGCTAGAATTTGCTCTGTTGAACAGCAATAAATCTGCCCCTGGAGGTGACAATATTTGTTTTGAAATGATATGCCATTTAGCACCTTTGGCAAAGACATACTTGTTAGAGTTTTATAACCACTTATGGCTTAGAAATTTATTTCCTGATGAATGGCGTAAAGCTATAATTATTCCAATCCCCAAACCTGGAAAAGATCCCAGTAATGTAAACAATTACAGACCAGTTTCTTTAATAAGTTGTTTGTGCAAATTACTAGAAAAAATGGTAAATGCTCGACTAACATGGCACATTCGAGAAAATAAAATTTTAACTCCCACTCAGTTTGGGTCACAGTGTAACAGATCTACATTAGATTCTCTCTGTAACTTAGAAGACCATATACGCCGAGGTTTTGAACGAAAACAAATTACTGTAGCTGTCTTTTTGACATTGAAAAAGCATATGATACTACATGGAGGTATGCTATATTAAAAACTTTACAAAACAACAACATCTGTGGACATTTACCTAGGTTTATACAAAACTTTTTGACAAATCGCAGTTTTCAGGTGAGAATTGATGATGTTCTGTCTAGAACATTTCCTCTAGAAAATGGTGTTCCACAGGGAAGCGTCCTTAGTGGCACACTGTTTACGTTAGCAATTAATGATATCAGTAAAAATCTACCTACTGGTATTAAAAGTAACCTGTATATGGATGATTTTGCCATATATTATTCAGCATCTCGAATAAAACATGCAGAACGAATCATTAATAAAAGCATAGTAAAAATAGATGAATGGGCTTTATCTGTAGGCTTTAAATTTTCCATAGATAAAACCCAAGCAATCATGTTTTATAAAAACAAAAAATGGAAAAAAGAGAAGAAATAGACTTAAAAATCAGAAACCATAGTATACCAATTGGCCAAACAGCAAAATTTTTAGGATTAGTATTTGATACTCACATGAACTGGAAAGCCCACATAACATACATGAAATCAAAATGTAAAAGAGCATTAAAAATTTAAAACATACAAGACAAAATAATAAAAATATTAACAGAAACATTAAAACCTAATTAAAAAAAAATTATTGCCTAGGCAAGTTTTTAGTTACACTACTTTTGAGCTACTTATCAAGCATATAAATCCACAAAGTTGAATCCCTTGGAAGTAATCCTGCATATTTGGATTAACTGTAAGCAACAGTAATGTCATTTTCCTTTTAGTCAGGAGAACTGCTTCCTTGGAGGGTCAGGCAGATACTGCTTGGTAAGAATTCAACTAATTCAGAAATCAAAATGGCCTAAATGCCAGCACAAAAGTATTTTCAGGTACTTAATTAACGTTATTTAAAGTTACGTTTGAGAGATCTTGTTATTTTTTTAAGAGAGTTGGAAACCAAGGATTAAAAGATGCTTAAAAGCCAAGGATTGTGAAAAATGCCTAAAAGCCAATTGTGAAAAGATGCAAAAGTCAAGGAAAAAAGGCACTAGAAATAAATAAGAAAAGAAAGAAATAAAAAGAAAAGATAAAAACATTATATTTAACACAGCATTAAACCTAATTAAAAAACTGTCGAACACTATTGGGGAATAGACATACCCTTACTTTATTGTATAAAGCAACAGTGCTGTCTATCGTTGATTATGGAAGTGAAATATATGGCTCGGCATCAGACGCAACGCTGAAAACGGTAGACCCAATTCATAATGAGGGTCTTAGAATATGTTCAGGAGCTTTTCGATCATCACCAACATCTTCTTTACAAGTTGAATGTGGTGAACTACCTCTGTCTCTCCATAGAGAGCTAGTAACGATGAAGAGTGCTCTGAGAATTCAGACAAATGATTCTCCAACCAAAAATTATTTGGATTAAGAGATGTGTTTATAAACAATCATCCACCTTCTTTCCCAATTAGGGCTAGAAGATTGTTTGAGTCGCTAAATATGTATATACAATTACCTGTAATGTTAAAATTGCCTCCTCCTTGGACAATGAATAAAATGAGAATTTGTACACACTTGAAATATTTATCAAAAAATCATTCATATACTCCAGAATACCAAAGACAACATGCAGTAGAGCATATAATCCGAAAAGGTCCACATTACGCAATATACACTGACGGATCTAAATCACAATACGGAGTGGGATATGCTGCGGTATCCCAAAACAAAACGTATCAGTTCTCTTTCCCAGACAAAGCCTCTGTATTTACAGCTGAGTTATGTGCAATAGTATCAGCCATAAAAATAATTAGAGAAGTCTCATATAATAATTTTGTAATTTATAGCGACTCCAGAAGTGCTATAGAAGCTATTCAAAGCTATAATCCCAAAAATAATATTGTACAACATATAAAGTTCTCACTCCATAAATTGTATAATAAGGGAAAAAATATTGAAATATGTTGGATCCCTGCCCATGTAGGGATTAAGGGAAATGAAGAGGCTGATAAAGCAGCTAAAGAAGCGGTCCACATGACAAGAACAAATGTAGACATCCCTATCAGTGACTATACAAAATATATAAAAACAGTCATTGTAAAAAAATGGCAAAATATATGGAACGAAGAACCTGAAAATAATAAATTAAAACAGATAAAATCCAGTGTTGGAAAATGGAATTCGTCATATCAAAGAGAGAGACAAGCACAAGTAATTCTGACACGTCTTCGAATAGGCCATACTCGTTTGACACATGGACACTTAATGAACAGTCCATGTGGCCCTCTTCCCAAATGCCCAGATTGCAATGTGCTGATAACAGTTAAGCATATACTGTGTGAATGTCCAAAATATAACCTGCAGCGATTATCAAATTTTGGAAATAGACCGATAGAAGAAATTTTGTCAGAATCTTCAACGTTCTCAATAGCACCCATTTTAATGTTCATGAGAAGCTGCAAATTAATTGGAAAAATATAAGAAAAAAACAATCAATCAGTATAATGAATTTTAAAACAAGTAAATTTTATGATT
Organism: Macrobrachium rosenbergii; assembly: GCF_040412425.1. Taxonomy (NCBI): domain Eukaryota; kingdom Metazoa; phylum Arthropoda; class Malacostraca; order Decapoda; family Palaemonidae; genus Macrobrachium; species Macrobrachium rosenbergii. The sequence continues at coordinate 1,134,281 of NW_027100723.1, read as the reverse complement.
TTACTTAATTTATTTTAAATTTTAATATACCTTTTTAGTGAGTATGTATGGAAGCATGAGTTTAAATGTATTTATTGTGTGAGTGTGTTCCAGTATGAAAGTGTATGCCTTTTTACAGCTTTTAATTTCATTTTCATTTTCGTTTATCATCAAGTGACAAGTGACCTCCCAGTGCTAGGTCCCAGTGCTAGGCTTCTAGCCTAGACTTGTCATTCCATCCTATTTTAATAATTCAATAATCGGGGGTGGCCAGCCCGTCACAAAATGAGAGCTGATGGTCAGGGTATAAATAAGATTGTATGCTCTGTAGCTCCAATGTCAAAACCCCGGAAAGTGAGGAGCACCTACAGCCATCACATTCCCTCTGGACGTTAACCATTCCATTCCAACAGCACGCCTTTTATTTCATGTTGTGCTTGTGGTTTTTGTTTTTGGCTTATCATGTCTTCCGCTCAGGAACCCTACTAAGCTAAGTACCATCTTCTTGTGGGGTTTTATAGTTATAGAGGCTTTTATTTGATCTCTAATTCATATACGGGGTTAAATAAATATCAGGTGTATCTCGCCTTTATATTGGCTTTGTTGGAATTTAGCAGCATGATTCTGTGTTTCACTTGGTCTATTTTGTATTTTCTGTTAATACCCCTTCAGGAAGTTCCTTTGACATTGTTCTTTCCACGGGGATGTGGGTGCCAGTATCGTAATATAATTGTGTTGTTTTCTCCCTTCTTGTTTTCGTGTTCTTTTATTTCTCTTTTCGTAGCCCTTTCTCTTGCTTTGAAAGAATATCCTCCAAGGTGGTACTGTCTTGCTAACGGTTTACCTGATATATAAAGTGATGGATGACATGCATATTTTTGGATTAGAATTGTATTTGGCTCGCGTCTGGGGCAGCCATTTTCGTTATCTTTCCTGCTTCCAGCATGTCGCGAGCTGTTAGGCCATACCCTCAGGACAAGTTCTTATATAATTTTATGTGTATGTTTATATTATTTACATTTTGTTTCATATCTTTGGTTAACTTTTAGCAGTACTTAGTCAGTGTTATTGGGTTTCTGGCCCAGCCCTCTGCCTGCCATCGGGGGTTAGGCTACTTATGTTAGGCGTATTTCATGTGACTCTGCTTCCTTCTCCCCCGACCATGTCGTTTTGAGGCTTGGAGGGAGGTGTCGGTTGGTTGAGGGAGTTCCTCGTTCTCTGGTTCCATCCGACCATACTGTTATGTTTGAGGGTGTTCTTAGGCTTTGGAGACCTCCCTTTCCCCCCCCGCTCCCCCCTTCCTCTGTTCTGGTATATCTGATCAGACCAGTTGGTTTTGGGAGGTAGGTTAGTATAGTAAGGGGTCTCCTCAATACGTAACCTATTAACCGCCCAGTCTGTCGGTGTTGGTGGGTGGCCAGAACTCACGTGGAATTTCTCCCCACAGCCCCCTCCTTCTTCCTTTTTTCACCTTCTCCCAGTCAAAAGGTTTTGACGTTGGGGGAGGGTTGGGAGTCATAGGTGGTTCGGGTTTTTCATGTTTTTAGCCTAGCTTTCCTTACCCATTCTGTAACATTTGGTGGGTGTCTTTAGTTTCTCCCTGCGTGAGGGAAGTCGGTCTCCATGACCGGCACCCCATGGGGAGTTTCTAATTGTATCCGGGGGATTTTTCCCATCCACCTGGCCGCTCTATCCCTACCCCTCCATTTTGTTATTCCCTCCCTGCTCCTTAGCGTGTGGCGTGTATCTTTCTCCCTCCCCGCGTGAGGGACGTCGGTCTCTTATGACTGGCACCCCCTGGGGAGTCTAGGCCGGCGTCCAGATAAGTGTTTCCCACCTATCTGGCCTCCGCCTTACGGTTTCCGCCATCTCGCTAGTGTCTCGTTTGTTCGCTTTCCTCTGGGTTAGTTAGAGCATCGTACACAAGTCCAGGGTTTCTGTCTTGACTTTCACTGGTTCTTTTCCACTGGGTTTTTCGGATCTCCCGCTGCTTTCTTGCCCGTTACCACTCCGGTGGGTTTGGTTCTCGGTTGGTTGGCGCTTTCACTACCTGTTCTCCGCCACAAGCGTGAGAGCCGATCCAGTTTTGAGTTCGACTCTCCGCCCCCCCTCCGCCGTTACCAGAGGTTTGAAGTAGCGGGATGTCTGAGGTATCCAGGACGGAATATCATAACCAGCCATGTACTGCTGTTTACACATATAAGTTGACCATTATGTAACACTGCCGGAGTCCGGCAGTATTTGTTTTCATTTATTATTTCATGTTAATTGCTAATTGAAATGTTGCATGATCTTAGGTTAAGGTGTACTATAACCGTCGGACTAACTCCGCCGGTCCTTAACTCATCTGTTCATGTATTGTATATTATCTTTATTCAGCCGGGTTACTCCGGCGGGTTCTAATTTTTGTCAATAAGCATGCTCCATCACCCACACTAGTTTAAGGCTTCTATCTCCGCCGGCTCTACTCCGGCATGACTTAATTAGCATACTCATGTATCATCTATCCACTTACAGATGGTACGCTGTCAGGAGACCGGGTGCACGGCGGTCTTACATCAACCTTACGGCCACTTGGTCTGCCGTTCCCATTCCGGCTGTGCAGTCCGGGTGGGGGATTTGATCGTCTGGCACCCGGATGGTTGTGAAGTGTGCTACACTCTGTATGAGCAGGTGATGGACGAGTCAGTAAGCTTCAAGTCCGCTAGCCTTTAGTCTTACTTGATTGCATTGCTTATTTCGTTAAATATATCGTCCAGTGTCTGGTTTAGTAAGCCTTTGTTCTCTTTCAGGCCGACCGTACTACCCGTGACTCTTCGCTGTCGACCCTGAAGGCTTGGGTCGGCGGGTTTGGGAGGAACGTCCCGTCGGGGAAGCCGTACATTCTGTCAGAATTTATCTGCAACCTTCTCTACCCCGGCGCCCGGATCTCTGCTGCAGATCCGGGTGGAGACACAACCCTCCCAAGATGACAACCTGTGCGGAGAGGTGACGGAGGAAGTGGCGGCCATTAACCTCGACCTTGAACCTATGCACGTCGAACTGGACCAGGTAGAAGGTAAGGAGGTAAGTGAGGCAGGGGAAGCGAGCTCCCTTTTTAACTCTCCTTCTTCTTCAACTTCTTCCTTTCAGGGTTTTCAGAAGTCTTCCTACCTTGAGGACAGGTCGAGATCTACTGTCCCCAAGGTGAAGAGGACCTTGAAGTCCAAGGGCTACAAGTCCTCTAGTTCTCGAAAGGCTACTCCTCTACCTCCCTTGAAGTCACGGGCGTCTAGTCCGGTGGCTTCAACTAGTAAGGCTGCTCCCCCTGGCAAGGGGTTGAGATCCAGGGCAGTTAAGGCGAGCCCCCCCCCCTCAGCCTGCTTTTGACCCTGAGACTTTGGCAGAATTCCTTCTGCAAAAGCTCGATAAGAAGGTAGATGATAAGTTGAGCCATCTTTCTTCTCAGCTCGCCTTGGGCCTCAAGGCTTCCGACGATCATTGGAAGTCTTTAGCTGAGAGGATGCAGAACCAGGAGAGCGTGCTCTCCGGGTTCGTGCGCTCCGGAGGGTCGGTGCAGTCATACCCCATTCTGGATGCCTCCACCCTTCCTCCCTTTGATAAGGGAAACCCTTGGCGTTTGGCTCTTCATGCTCCCCGGCATGAAGATACCCTTACAATTGAGGGTTTAGGGACACGCAGGTTGGAAGAGCTAGAGTTCTTCCCACCCGACCTGGTGCCTCCCTACCCAGGCTACGCCAGGTTGACAGAAGAGGCATGGATTAGGTCAGACAAAGTCCCTAAGGAAACGGTTATTTTCCTGAGGGACCATGCTCAGTCTGCCTTGCTGCGCACCCTGACGGAGTGGGAGGCAGATAATACCAAGCTGACCCCCTTCAAAGGGAACTTTACTATGTTCTCTTTGGGGGATAAGGTTCCTACTCCCTGCATGTCAAAGGTAGCCTTGTTGACCTCTCAGGCATGCATAGAGGGTAAGCCGCTGCTTCAGCTCCGGGAGACAGATCCCACTTCCCTGGTCTTCCCCGGAGATTCAGAATTTTGGTCAGGAGCTCCAGCCACATTTACGGTGGGGAAACTCGACCCGGACTGCGCTTCGACTTTATTTAGCGAACAGCTTCCCAAACTTCCGGAGGCTCTTCTGAAAGTGGAGTTCGAGGCCAGGTGCAGGCTGAGTCGGTCTATGAATTCCCTGTGCCTGACGGAAGCAACTGCTGTGATTTACTCTGAGGATCCTCTCTTCCAAGTCCTGACCAAATCTCTGCTGGCAGGATTTCAAGTGGATCTGTATGACTTTATGGTGGCAAGAATGAACTGCCGCAAACACATCTTTGCGGACGCCACCATAAGGCATGAGCCTAATAGGCTCATGAAAAGCTCTTTCTGGGGTACCAGTATCTTCCCCGAGAGCGAAGTGAGCAGTGTCCTGGCAGAGGCAACCAGGGCAAATCAGAGTCTCCGCTCCTGCTGGGGTCTTCCTTTCAAGAGGAAGGCCTCCGAGTCCGCCGGATCCCATAATAGACCATGGAAACGGTTCAGGAAATTTAAGAGGCCACATACCCAGACCGTAATGCAGGCTGTACCGGTCTCCCAGGTCGGTCAGCCTTCAACCTCCAAGGCCCAGCCTCAACAGTTCGTGCTGATGCAGCCTGCTCAGCATTCCCTTGCTTCCCCAACCTACGTCACGTCTCCGGCTTTCAACCCCTCGTATGAGAGCCAGGGATCGTTTCGGGGTTTTAACCGGAATGCAAGGGGAAGCAGAGCAAGAGCCTCCTTCAGAGGTAAGGCTGCATTACAGTCCCTCTCTCGGGGAAGAGGAGGCCGGGGCAGCAGAGGAAGTAAGCCCTCCCCCTCCCAATGAGCCTCCTCAGGTAGGCGGGAGGCTGTATCTTTTTCGAGACCAGTGGACCTTCAGCCCGTGGGCCCACAGCATAGTCTCCAAAGGTCTGGGGTGGAGTTGGAGCAAGGATCCTCCCCCACTAGTCAGGTTCCATCAGCCCCCATCCAAAGCCCTCCTGGACTTCGCAAAGGAACTGCTGCAAAAGAGGGCTATAAAGAAAGTGAGACACCTGAAATTTCAAGGCAGACTGTTCAGCGTCCCGAAGAAAGGTTCCAGTCAGCAAAGAGTAATTCTAGACTTGTCTCGTCTCAATCTTTACATTCAATGCGACAAATTTCGCATGCTTACAATCTCGCAGGTGCGGACCCTACTTCCCTGTGGAGCCGTCACCACCTCTATAGATCTTTCAGACGCATATTATCACGTCCCGATTGCGAGAAACTTCTCTCCTTACCTAGGATTCAGACTAGGAAATCAAGCCTACTCATTCAGAGTCCTGCCATTCAAGCTCAACATAGCGCCCAGAATTTTCACCAAGCTGGCAGAAACGGTAGTTCAACAGTTACGGTCCCAGGGGATCATGTTAATGTACCTGAGATTGGATAATTTGGGCATCCAACGCCGAGGAATGCCGGAGAGCTACAGCCATAGTGATCAGGTTCCTGGAGTCCCTAGGCTTCCAGATAAACAGGGAGAAATCCCGCCTAGTTCCGGAGGCTCGATTTCAGTGGCTAGGTATCCAGTGGGACCTAGACTCACACAAACTATTTCTTCTGCCAGCCAAAAGGAGGGAAATAGCCAAAGCCACCAGGCAGTTCCTCAAAAGCAGGAGAGCCTCTCGCCGTACTCAGGAAAGGGTCCTGGGTTCTCTTCAGTTTGCATCTGTTACAGACCTGCTTCTGAAAGCCAAACTGAAAGACATAAACAGAGTGTGGCGGAGACGTGCCAATATCAATCTCAGAGACAAGGTGTCATTAATTCCGCTAGTGTTGAGGAAAAGACTCCGGCCGTGGTCCACAGTCAAGAGTTTATCAAAGTCAGTACCCCTCCAGTTTCTTCCTCCATCACTGGTGATTCACACAGACGCTTCCCTAAGCGGCTGGGGAGGTTATTCCCAACACAAAAAAGTTCAAGGTGCATGGTCCACAATGTTCCGCCAGTTCCACATCAACATCCTAGAAGCAATGGCAGTATTTCTAACTCTGAAAAAACTGCGTCCACCCAGACAGATACATATCAGACTGGTTTTGGACAGTGCAGTAGTAGTGCATTGTATAAACAGGGGGGGCTCCAAATCGAGCCGGATCAATCAAGTGTTGATAGCTATTTTCTCCCTGGCAAAAAAGCACAGTTGGCACCTGTCAGCCACCCACCTCGCAGGAGTCCGGAATGTCATTGCGGACTCTCTATCCAGGACAACTCCGCTGGAGTCGGAATGGTCCCTGGACAAAACTTCATTCGAGTGGATTCACCATCAGGTTCCGGGTCTCCAGGTAGATTTGTTTGCCACAGAGAGCAACCACAAATTTCCATGTTACGTTGCTCTCAACCTGGACCCTCTGGCTCACTCCACAGATGCAATGTCAATAGATTGGAACATGTGGGAGAAAATCTATCTGTTTCCACCAATAAACCTGTTGATGAAAGTTTTGCACAAGCTCAGGTCATTCAAAGGTCAAGTGGCTCTGGTAGCACCCAACTGGCCGAAGAGCAGTTGGTTTCCTCTTCTTCTGGAGTTGAAGCTCCGGCGTATTCAAATACCCAGGCCACAGTTGACCCAAATAGTACAAACTCGGACTGTGTCAGCTTCCTCAAGAATTCTAAATGCCTTGGCTTTGTGGAATTCATGAAATTCGCTGCTCAGAGAGGTGCGGATATTGATCCCGTTAATACATTGTTCTTAGAATCAGATAAAAGGGACTCTACTCTCAGACAGTATGATTCAGCAGTTAAAAAGTTAGCATCATTCCTGAAAGAATCTGAAGCTCAAGTAATGAACATGAATCTGGCAATATCATTCGTCAGGTTTGTTTGAAAAAGGTCTGGCTTCAAAATTACCAAGATATTTTTACAAGGCTTCAATATTGACTTAACAGATTCATACTTTTCATCAATCCCTAGAGCATGCGCTCGTCTGAGACCAACAACCCGTCCTCACACGGTTTCTTGGTTCCTAAATGACGTACTGAAATTAGCATCGGACACGGATAATGAACAGTGTCCATATTTGAGTCTGTTAAGGAAAACATTATTCTTAATTAGCCTAGCTTCAGGTGCCAGAATTTCTGAACTGTCCACTCTCTCTAGAGGCTCGAACCATGTTGATTTCCTCCCCGTCAGGAGAAGTTCTACTATCCCGGATCAAAGATTTTTAGCCAAGAATGAAGATCCACAGGATAGGTGGTCCCTCTGGAAGGTTATCCCCCTTCCACAGGATCCGTCCTTATGCCCAGTCACTACCCTAAAGGCTTATTTACATAGAACTTCTCAGGTATTGTCTGGTCCTCTTTTTATCAGGGAAAAAGGAGGAACACTTTCTTTAAAGGCCATCAGACAACAGATACTTTATTTTATTAAACAAGCTAACCCGGATTCAGTACCTAAGGTTCATGATATCCGAGCAGTGGCCACCTCCACTAATTATTTCCATAATATGAATTTTGAAGATCTTAAAAAATATACGGGCTGGAAATCACCATCAGTGTTCAGACGCCACTATCTTAAATCACTGGAAGCTCTGAAGTTCTCTACAGTGGCTGCAGGAAGCATTGTTCCTTCCGCCCTGGATTAGTGTATTGATCTTAATTACCCTGTCCTTTTCCTCTCTCGCCTGCCTGCCTCATTTACTTACCTTGCCATCTACTCTTAGGTCAGGCATGCTTCACAGCCTGACTCCTGAACATGTGATATTGTACATTTACTGTTGTGTTAGTGTTTAAGTTTCTTGGTACCTTCCAGTTTTTTATACTTATTAGTATTTAAGTCTTGGTACCTTCCAGTTTTTGATACATATTTATCCCTAGTCATTAATCATGTTTTTTACTGTTCATTATTCTTGTTATATTTTTGCTACTGGGATAATTAAACTAAAGTTTGTACTGGTACTTTTATTTATTTCCATCTAACTGGTTGTTTTATTGAAGGGTTTCTCCAAGCTTTGTATGATTCTCTATTACAATTTCACCGGGTGACACAGGTCGAGCTCAGAAAAGGGATTTTGACAAAGGAAAAATCTATTTCTGAGGGGAGACCTGTGTCACCCGGTGACCCACCCATGTTCTGAGTCTCCCACCCTGGTAGGCATACCAAGCTTGGGGGGTGGGTGCTAGCTTGGAATGGTTCAAGATGGCGCTTGGGGCGTTGGTTAGCGGGACGGTGAGAGTTGGCTGTAGGTCGGCTCCTCACTTTCCAGGGTTTTTGACATTGAAGATCTCTACAGAGCAGGGGCCTGTGACAGTGACATCATTCACTCACCCTTATTTATACCGACATCTATTTGATTATAGATGATCGAACTGGGGGTAGTAACCCCAGCATTCCTGATAGCTTTTTTCTCTGGTATTTTTAGCAATACTTATACCTAGAAATTAGTGCTTAATGGTAATTTCACCGGCTGACACAGGTCTCCCTTCAGAAATAGATTTTTCCTTCGTCAAAATCCCTTTAGTATGTCAGAGTTGGAATATGCTCTATGGAACAGCAATAAATCTGCTCCTGGAGGTGACAATATTTGTTTTGAGATGATCTGCCACTTAGCACCATTGGCAAAGTCATACTTATTAGAGTTTTATAACAATTTATGGCTTCAAAATTTATTTCCAGATGGATGGCGTAAAGCCATAATAATTCCTATCCCCTAACCTGGAAAGGATCCCAGTAATGTAAATAATTACAGACCAATTTCTTTAACAAGCTGCTTATGCAAATTGTTAGAGAAAATGGTAAATGCTCGACTAACATGGCACATTCGAGAAAATAAAATTTTAACTCCCACTCAGTTTGGGTCACAGTGTAACAGATCTACATTGATTCTCTCTAACTTAGAAGACCATATACATAGAGGTTTTGAACGAAAACAAATTACTGTAGCTGTCTTTTTTGACATTGAAAAAGCAAACGATACTACATGGAGGTATGCTATATTAAAAACTTTACAAAACAACAATATCCATGGTCATTTATCTAGGTTTATACAGAACTTTTTGGCAAATCGCAATTTTCAGGTGAGAATTAATGATGATCTGTGTAGAACATTTCCACTTGAAAATGGTGTTCCACAGGGAAGTGTCCTTAGTGGCACACTGTTTACTTTAGCAATTAATGATATCAGTAATAACCTACCTATTGGTATTAAAAGTAACCTGTATATGGATGATTTTGCCATATATTATTCAGCATCTCGAATAAAACATGCAGAACGAATCATTAATAAAAACATAGGAAAAGTAGATGAATGAGCTCTATCTGTAGGCTTTAAATTTTCCATAGATAAAACCCATGCATTCATGTTTTATAAAAATAAAAAGTGGGAAAAAGGGGAAGAAATAAACTTAAAAATCAGAAACCATAGTATACCAGTTGGCCAAACAGTAAAATTTTTGGGATTAGTATTTGATACTCACATGAACTGGAAAGCCCACATAAAATGCATGAAATCAAAATGTAAAAGAGCATTAAATCTAATTAAAAAACTATCAAACACTACTTGGGGAGCCAATAGACATACCCTTACTTTATTGTATAAAGCAACAGTGCTGTCTATCGTTGATTATGGAAGTGAAATATATGGGTCGGCACCAGACGCAACGCTGAAAACGGTAGACCCAGTTCATAATGAAGGCCTTAGAATATGCTCAGGAGCTTTTCGATCATCACCAACGTCTTCTTTACAAGTTTAATATGGTGAACTACATCTGTCTCTCCATAGAGAGCTAGTAACAATGAAGAGTGCTCTGAGAATTCAGACAAATGATTCTCCAACCAAAAAATTATTTGGATTAAGATATGTGCTTATAAACAATCATCCACCTCCTTTCCCAATTAGAGCTAGAAGATTGAGTTGCTAAATATATATATACAATTACCTTTAATATTAAAATTACCTCCTCCTTGGACAATGAATAAAATGAGAATTTGTACACACTTGAAATATTTATCAAAAAGTCATTCAAATACTCCAGAATACCACAGAGAACATGCAGTAGAACATAATTCAAAAAGGTCCACATTACGCAATATACACCGATGGATCAAAGTCACAATACAGAGTGGGATATTCTGCGGTATCCCAAATCAAAACGTATCAGTTCTCTCTCCCACATAATGCCTCAGTATTTACAGCTGAATTATGTGCAATAGTATCAGCCATAAAAATAATCAGAGACGTCTCATGTAATAATTTTGTGATTTATAGCAACTCCAGAAGTGCTATAAAAGCCATTTAAAGCTATAATAAAAAAATAATATTGTACAGCATATAAAGTTTTCACTCCATATAAATAAGGGAAAAACTATTGAAATATGTTGGATCCCTGCCCATGAAGGGATTAAGGGAAATGAAGAGGCTGATAAAGCAGCTAAAGAAGTACAGTAGTCCACATGACAAGAGCAAATGTAGACATCCACATTAGTGACTATACAAGATATATAAAAACAGTCATTGTAAAAAAATGGCAAAATATATGGAACAAAGAACCTGAAAATAAATTAAAACAGATAAAATCCAGTGTTGGAAAATGGAGTTCATCATATCAGAGAGAGAGACACACACAAGTAATTCTGACGCGTCTTTGAGTAGGCCATACTTGTTTGACACATGGACACTTAATGAACAGTCCATGTGGCCCTCCTCCCAAATGCCCAGATTGCAATGTGTTGATAACAGTTAAGCATATACTGTGTGAATGTCCAAAATATAACCTGCAGCGATTATCAAATTTTGGAAATAGACCAATAAAGGAAATTTTGTTGGAATCTTCAACATTCTCAATAGTACACATTTTAATGTTCATGAGAAGCTGCAAGTTAATTGGTAAAATATGAAAAATCAATCAATCAGTGTAATGAATTTTAAAACAAGTAAATTTTATGATTTTACTTAATTTATTTTGAATTTTAATATACCTTTTTAGTGAGTATATATGGAAGCATGAGTATAAATGTATTTGTGTGAGTGTGTTCTAGTATGAAAGCATATGCCTTTTTACAGCTTTTAATTTCATGTTCATTTTCGTTCATTCATCATTGTCGAGTGACCTGTTGGGTCCCAGTGCTAGTAGTGGGGCAGATAACAGAAAAATCGTGCAGATGATGATACAAGCATCAAATTTGGCACAAGTGTCCTCCAAGGTATACTAATCAAATTTGCCCGACTGGCCAATTGAAAATCCAAGATGGCGGCCATTTTCAAGGTGGCTCCCAAATAACCACCCGAAGTAGATGTTTTGCTTAGAAATATTTGTAGTTGTCTGATCTGCATGATCTAAGTGTGGATTCCTATGTTTTGAAGCCTGCTGAACTATATTTTCCTGTTTAAAATGCACTCTGAGACATATTTCTCAAGATGACCACCAAGATGTGTGTCTTTCTTTACATAAGTTTTGTCCTGGCTAGTACATTTTCAAAGTTATGCATATCGTGCTGCTGTTTCTCGATCTGCTACTGTTCACATATGCAGCTGCAGAGTGATGTGCAGGGAAGCTCTGCCTGAGAGCATTTGCATCTTCCTTTGCAAACCTTCTTACAGGAGCACTTTGTCAATTCTTGACAGCTTGCTGCAATTGGTGGTAGTGTTGTCCGATGTATCTGCCATGCTTCTCCTTTCTGTGTCCACCCCCATTCAGCTGGACTGCTCATGTGTGGATTAACGTGGGTTGCCTAGCCCCAGATAATCCTAGCCTGGTAGGCTGCACGCTTTGCATGTTCTCTGAGGGCTGCCTGTGTAGGTGGAATTGAATTGTACCGCCTCTGCTTGCGGGCAAACAGATCTAGTCTTGCTTCGTCCACACCAGTGGCTGCACTTGATCTGTCGTACATGAGGACAACGAATCTTTCTAGCCTCTGAATGTCAAGATCACGAATCAGTGATGGATGCTGGCTGAGACTGATGAATGTTTCAGTTATATCATCAAATACATTCCAAGTCTGCCATGCAGATTTCTTCGCTTTCCCACAGAAGGCAGACACAATGTCACATCCAGTGAATGCGTGAAAGTAGGGGATCCCTCTAGCTTTCTCAAGCCCAATTGCAGAAACCTCCTCATGGACTGGAATCCATTGCATATGGGCTCCTTGGCCAAAGGCAATCCACATTTCTTGAAGACCTAGTTTCTGGAAGGATGGCAGTACAGATATTGCTATGACTAGCACATCTGTGTCATTATCCTTGATGATTATAGACTTGCTCCCGTCAGTCGTTGCATCCCTAGAGTGAATAAATATTCGACTGTCAGCTTCTTTGTGACAACATGGGGACACAGCATCCAGAGGCTTCACTGTGTTGCTAATGGCATCCTCTCCTTTTGTGGCGATGACCGTGCTTGTTGTTTCTGCTTCACATCAGCCCACATTCTCAGTGAGGAAGACTTCCTCCAACCAAGAATATTCTTCTTTCGAATGTGACCTGATCGACTCTGGTGCTGGTAAGGATTGGCTTGCAATTGGAGGAGTATTGGGGTTTTTGGTGATGTATGCTGGTCGAATATTGGTGTGTGCTTCTGGAAGCTCTGGAACTTTTTTAACCTTCATTTTTGACTCTATATCTAGTTTGAGTGGCTCCCGTTCATCACCAGGATTTCCTGTGTTTGGATGCTGGAAAATGGACACACTTGTACCGTGTAAAGATGTTTCAGCTGTGGTAGCAGTCGGATTATGATCTATGTTGTCAACTGCTCCAGTTGTGAACAAATTCTTTCTCGAGACTGGAGAACAGATTACTCCATCTTCCACATACTGTGCAACAACTGCTTCTCCTAACTGTGCTGAGATTTCTAGGACTCGGTCATATGATATGCTGAGCCCATTCTCATGGAGCATTTCAATTATTTGTCTCTTCCTCATCTTGGCAAACACATACAGGCCCATGTAGACTGCAAAATGTGGCTTCCGGTCCTTGGAATGCCTGTGGACATCCGTTCCTTCCTTGTATTTGGCGAAGCAGTTGTACTGTAGAAGTTGTGATATAGCAAAGTCTGATTTTGACACTCCATGATGGAGTTGAGACTTGATGTCTGCACCATGTTCGATCATGTGTACAAACTGAAGCAGTGATGGTGGCACAGCCTGTTCTAAGTCTTTGTCATGAAGACAGCTGCTGAAATTCGACTTCTGACGGAGCATGTCTTGTCTTATTATCCCAGCAGCTTTTGCTAGATGGATCGCTTCACATAACAGGATGCTTCTGATAGAATTGAACCTACATCAGTTTCAACTGCCAACAGAACTCGTCCTTGGCGATTAGCTTGCAGCTGTGGAATGTGCAAAAGCAGCTGATCCTTGAGTCGAGTAGGATGAACATCAAATGAGTCAACACCAAGCTGTTCCAGCCTCTGCTTGTAAAGCTTGGTCAAATCAGCAAGCTTGAAAATCAGTGGCCTCTCACTGGCATTTTTCATCTCGCAGATGTAGGTGACTAGTCCAGAGAAAGCAATTGGATATGCATCCATCCAGAGTTCCTGTGCTTTTTCTTGCTCCCGCACCTTTAGGTATGCCCGTTCTCAGTTATACAATGCCACCAAACAGCCAGGGTGATATTTCACTTCTTGGGCTACGACATCTTGTATCATCATTTGCACGATTCTTCTAAAAAAAAGGATTTTGACAAAGGAAAAATCTATTTCTGGGGAGAGACCTGTGTCACCCGGTGAAATAACCTTTCAGCACTTATTTCTAGGTAAAGCTATTGCTAAATATACCAGAGAAAAGCTAAAAAGCTAAGCCGGAGTTACTACCCCAGGTGCGAGCTCCATGAAATGGAGTTGTGTATGAGAAAGGGTGAGATTGTCACAATCACAGGCCTCCACCCTGTAAACATTCCCAATGTCAAAAGTCCCACCGAGTGAGGTGCCGTTACAAACCCCCGCACCACTTGCGGACTGTAAACAAACCGGCATCACCCACATTCCATGTTAGCACCCCCATCCTGGAATGGTATTTTATCAGGGGGGGAAAAAAAGGAACCATGGGTGGGTCACCAGGTGACACAGGTCTCTCCCCAGAAATAGATTTTTCCTTTGTCAAAATCCTTTTTCTGGGTTTTCCGACCTGTGTCACCCGATGAAATAATAAAAGAGAAATCAAAATACCATCCTGAAACAAAAAAGGGAAACTTGTAAAGGAAAGAAATAAAACTAGAAGTCCACAAGAGTTTTAATTATCCTGGTAGCAAGATGTGGTATTTAGATATAATAAAGATACTTAAACTTAATGTAATATTAAGGTGTACATAAATATAAAACCATCCTTAGATTAATGAGTACATAAATGTGAAATATAGGTACTAAACATTATACTTAAGACTAAGGTGGGGGAACTATGTCCCACAAGACAAAAGAACACAAAGCATATCTAAATTAAACACAGTAGACAAGACAAAACTATGACATGGTCAGGAGACAGGCTGTGAAGATGCCTGACCTGGAGGTGATCGAAGGGGAATAAATGAGGCAGGTAGGAGGGAGGGAGTGACTGAGTACTAGGAAAGAATTAAACAGAGGGGGAACGATGTTCCCTGCCGCCACTGTAGTGAACTTCAGAGCTTCTAGTGATTTCAGATAGTGGCGTTTAAAAACTACGGGAGACTTCCACCCCGTATATTTTGAAAGATCCTCGAAATTCATATAATGGAAATAGTTAGTGGAGGTGGCCACTGCCCTAATGTCATGTACTTTTGGAACTGAATCTGGGTTTGCATGTTTAATGAAATACAAGATCTGTTGCCTAATGGCTTTCATAGAGATAGTTCCTCCCCTTCCCTTACAAACAGAGGCCCCTCCCCCTTATCTGTGATCTGTGGTCCTGTCTAAATAGGCTTTCAAGGTAAAGACTGGGCATAAAGACAGGTCTTGTGGGAGGGGGATGACCTTCCAGGGAGACCACCTATCTCGAGGATCTTCATTCTTAGCTAGGAACTTAGGGTGAGGAGCTAGCAACACTTCCCCTGATGGAAGGAAATCAATATGGTTGGGTTCTCTAGATAGGGCAGACAGTTCAGAAATTCTAGCACCTGAAGCTAAACTAATCAAAAATAAGGTCTTCCTCAATAGGTTAGTGAAAGAACAATTCTGATTATCTATTTCTGAAGCTAATTTAAGAACATCATTTAAGAACCAGGAAACCGTATGTGGGCGGGTTACTGGTCTTAAACGAGCACAGGCTTTAGGGATTGACGAAAAATAAGTCTGTTAAGTTAATCTTAAACCCGTGCAAAAATATCTTTTTCAAAGCTGATTTTGCTGTAGTAATAGTACTTGAGGCCAGACCTTTCTCAAATAATGACCTAAAAAATGAAATTGCTAAATTAGTGGTCATTACAGTTGCTTCAGATTCTTTTAAGAAGAGTGCTAATTTCTTTACTGCTGAGTCATATTGTCTGAGAGAGGATTCCCTTTTGTTTGATTCTAGGAACAAAGTGTTAATAGGATCAATATTAGCATCCTTCTGAGCTGCAAACTTCATGAAATCCACAAAGCCAGGGCATTCTGAATTCTTGAGGAAGCTGACACAGTCTGAGTATGTACTATTTGCATCAGTTTTGGGTTGGGAATTTGCAAGCACCGAAGCTTCAGCTCTAGAAGAAGTGGAAACCAGTTGCTCTTCGGCCAGTTGGGAGCCACTAGGGCTATCTGACCCTTGAATGTCTTGAGCTTGTGAAGGACTTTCAGTAAGAGGTTTACTGGGGGAAAGAGGTAGATCCTTTTCCACTTGTTCCAATCTATGGACATTGCATCTGTGGAGTGAGATAGAGGGTCCAGGTTGGGAGCAACATAACAAGGTAGTTTGTGGTTGCATTCTGTTGCAAAGAGATCTACTTCGAGACCCGGAACTTGATTGCAAATCCACCTGAATGAAGTTTTGTCCAGGGACCATTCCGACTCCAGCGGAGTTGTCCTGGATAGGGAATCTGCAATGACATTCCGGACCCCTGCAAGATGGGTAGGGAGAATATTGCTATCATAACCTGGTTGATCCGACTCGATTTGGAACCTCCCCTGTTTATACAATGTACTACTACTGCGCTGTCTAGAACCAATCTTATATGAATCAGATTGTTCGGACGCAGTTTCTTCAGGGTTAGAAAGACTGCCATAGCTTCCAGGACATTGATATGGAACTGGCGGAACACGGTGGACCAAGTCCCCTGTACCTTCTTGTGTTGAGAGTATCCTCCCCACCCGCTCAGGGAAGCGTCGGTGTGAATTACTAATGTCGGAGGAGGAAACTGAAGAGGTACTGAATTCGATAAGCTCTTGACAGTCGTCCAAGGCCGGAGTCTCTTTTTCAAAGAGTCTCTTTTTCAAATCGGCGGAATCAGAGATACTTTGTCTCTGAACCTGACATTGGCTCGGCTCCGCCATACCCTGTTTATGTCTTTCAGTTTGGATTTCAAAAGAAGATCCGTCACTGAAGCAAACTGAAGAGAACCTAAGACTCTTTCTTGGGTACGACGGGAAGCTTTCTTGTTCTTGAGGAACTGTCTGGTTGCCTTTGCTATTTCTCTCCGTTTGGCCGGCGGAAGAGATAGTTTGTGTGCACACAGGTCCCACTGGATCCCTAACCATTGAAAGCGACTCTCCGGAACTAGGCGGGATTTCTCCTGTTTATTTGAAAGCCCAGTGATTCCAGAAAGCCGATTACTATGGCTGTTGCTTTCCGGCATTCGTTGACGTTGGATGCCCAAACAATCCAATCGTCTAGGTATGCGGCTAGCATGATCCCCTGAGACCGAAGTTGCTGAACTACCGTATCTGCCAGTTTGGTGAAGATTCTGGGGGCTATATTGAGACCGAATGGCATGACCCTGAACGAGTATGCTTGATTTCCTAGTCTGAACCCCAGATAAGGAGAGAACCTTCTCGCAATCGGGACGTGATAATAGGCGTCTGAAAGATCTATAGAGGTGGTTACGGCTCCACGGGGTAGTAGGGTCCGAACCTGCGAGATTGTAAGCATTCGAAACTTGTCGCATTGAATGTAGGAATTTAGACGAGACAAGTCTAGAATTACTCTTCGCTGACTGGAACCTTTCTTTGGAACACTGAACAGTCTGCCTTGAAATTTCAGATGCCTCGCTTTCTTTATTGCCCTCTTTAATAATAGATCTTTCACAAAGTCCTTCAGAGCCTTGGACGGTGATTGATGGAACCTGACTTGGGGGGGAGGACCTCTGCACCAACTCCACCCCAGTCCTTTGGAGACTATGCTCTGGGCCCAGGGACTGAAGCTCCACTGGTCCCGAAAATGATATAGCCTCCCGCCTACCCGAGATATCTCACTGGGCGGGGGAGTGTCTGCCTCCTCTGGAGCCTCTGCCTCCCCTTCCTCTGGAGGAGGAGCGGGGTGTTCTCTACCACGAAAGTATCCTCTGGCTCTCGTTCCCCTTGCATTTTGAATTGACCGAAATGCACCCTGGCTTTCATATGAAGCGTTGAAAGCTGGGGAGGAGACAGCACATACTGAGGTTGAGGTTGGGACTGAGAGGTTGAGGGATGACCAGGGACGGGGACCTGGACAGCCTGCAAGACAGTCTGAATCGGGAGCCGTTTAAATTTCTTGAACTTCTTCCCGGGCTTGGGGTGAGTTCTGGCGGGCTCAGACTGTTTTCTCTTAGAAGATAAGCCCCAACGGGAGCAGAGACTCTGATTGGCCCTAGTTGCCTCAGCTAGGACCGCATCAACCTCTTCCTGGGGGAAGAGATTAGCTCCCCAGATGGAGCTTTTCATGAGCCTGTTAGGCTCATGACGGATGGTGGCTGCCGAAAAGATGTGTTTTCGGCAGTTCAACCGGGCCTTAATGAAGTCATACAGGTCCTGCTGAAAACTCGCTAAGAGAGATTTCGTCAGCACCTGAAATAGAGCGTCTTCGCTATATACCACTGACGTTGCCTCTGCTAAAGTCAGAGAGTTTAAGGACCTGCTAAGTCTGTCCTTAGACTCAGCTGCAGCCTTCAGGAGCGACTCCGGGATCTTAGGGAGTTGTTTGCTGAAGAGGTTAGAAGCGCAGTCAGGGTCCAGTCGAGTAACCGTGAAGGTGTCCGGGGCTCCTACCCAAAACTGAGAATCTCCGGGTAAGACAAGAGAGGTGGGATCTGTCTCCCGGAGATGGGGAAGGGGCTTACCCTTCATGCAAGCCTGGTTCGTGAGGGAAGCCACTTTAGAGGTGCAAGGGATGGGAAGAACTTCTCCCAGAGAGAACATCGTCAAAGCACCCTTGGCCGGAGTGAGTTTGGTGTTCTCCGCCTGCCACTCCGACAAAGTCCGTAGTAGGGCCGACTGGGCCTGGTCCCTCGGGAAGATGACAGTTTCCTTGGGGACCTTATCGGACCGAACCCATGCCTCCTCGGTGAGCCTGGCAAAACCTGCATAAGGTGATTGCAGGTTAGGAGGGAAGAATTCTAATTCCTCCAGCCTATGGGTGCCTAAGCCCTCGATAGTAAGGGTAACCTCATGCTGGGGAGCAAAAAGGGTCAGGCGCCAGGGGTTTCCTTTATCAAAGGGAGGGAGGCTGGAGGTGTCCGGAACGGAGAAAGATCTGTTGGCCGCTCCGCCACTCATGAATCCAGAGATTAAAGTCCCTTGAGACTTAACCTCTTGTGATAGGGAGAGCACGGAAGCATTTGAGGAAGACAGTTGGCTCGAGAGTTGCGACAGCTTGTCGTCAACTCTTTTGTCGAACTTCTTCATAAGAAGCTCGGCAAATGCTTCTGCATCAAAGGAAGGGGGGGGGGAACCTCTTTACTTTGTTTAGGCCGTGCTCCCTTCCCAGAAGTAGAGGCCTTGCTCGTAGACGGCACGGGGCTAGGGGGCCGTGACGTCTTCGAGGGAACCCCGGAGCGGACTTTCTGGGACTTTAAGTTCTTTTTCTTTACTGATTTAACCTTAGGGATGGTAAACCTTGCACCGTCCATAAGGCAAGAGGATTTCACGAATCCTCGGAAAGAAGAAGCAGTAGAAGAAGGAGAGCTAAACAGTAAATCACCTGCCTCACTTACCCCCTTACCTGCTTGCAGATCCAGGTCAATGTTCATAGGTTCGAGGTCCAGATTAAGAGCCGCAACATCCTCGGCGACCTCTCCACATGCAGCGACTTCTTCTTGGGAGGGCTGCGTCATCTCCCGGATCCCAGCGATCAAGGGGCGGCTACCTCATCCGCAACTGAAGCTGAGATCCAGGCGCCGGGGAAGATAACGTTACAAACATCCTTCGATAGAACGTAGGGTTTCCCTGCCCTGACGTTCCTCCCGAAGCCGCTGACCCAGGTCTTGAGGGTCGTCATCGAAGAGTCCCGAGAGCTGCAGTCAATCTGGAAGAAGGAGAAAGTCAGGTGACCGAGCCTTCTAAAAGGAGAATATCTTCCAATTATCCATAAGAGACAAAACTGAAGGCAAACATGAATCGGAAAGGAAAAACTAACTTACCGACTCATCCAGAACCTGCTCATAGAGAGCGTAGCACAGCTCACAACCATCAGGGTGCCAGACGATCAGGTCCCCTACGTGGACAGCACACTCGGAGTGGGACCTGCACACCTCATGTCCGCTGGCTTGATGAAGCACAGCCGTGCACCCCTGCTTCTGACAACGCACCATCTGTAAGTTGACAGGTATATGAGTATGCTGATAGGGCTGCCGGAGTAGAGTGCCGGAGCGGTGTCTTAGGATAATAAATAGTTATCCAGGTAGGTCCCGCCGGAGCGTACCAGGAGGTTAAGGGGCCTACTGGAACATGCAAGATCAACAACCTAAAGGGACCACCGGAGTTAATCTGGAGCGACAGGAAGGTCCCAAAAGGATAGTTAAAATACAAAAGGTAAATAAATATATATATATATATATATATATATATATATATATATATATATATATATATATATATATATATATATAATATATATAACATGTATGCATACTAGGGAAAGGTCAACTATAAAGAGTGAGTATTTCTGCTTGGAGCCGGGGAGTCCTGTACTCTTAATACGGTGACGGCGGAGGAGGTGTGGTGAGCACCGGCCGACCAAACACCGTACCGTACCCACGGGAGTGGAAGGCGACAAGAACGCCCGACTACCTAGCGGAGAAACACAAAGATAGCTAGTCGACGGAGGGTAGATACTAGGGAACCGTAGGTGTTCTAAATGAACAGAACGAAGGTAAATGTCATGGCGTGTGAATAACAGAAGACAGTCAGGTGGGAAACTCTAACTGGCAACATGAACACAAATTTCCCCCCTGAGATGACGTTCTGGGAGAACGACACTCGGGTGGGGGGAAAAAAGGACGCACTGACGCTATAGGAGAAGGAGGGGGGGAGTGGTATAGGCCATGAAAGAGGGACCCGTAGCAGCGACCAGGGGGTGAGTAAGCACTCCCCGGGCGCCATGAGATCGAGCCTTCTCCCTCTCGATCGGACGAACATGTACGAACGATAATAAGAGAGGAGAGAATGGGGGACTCTCAAAGGCCAAAAAAGCAAAGAAAGGTAAAGGGAATGGGGAACAGGAGTGTGGAAGCACCCCCGGTCCCCAACTGAGGTCTCGACCGGGTGTGACCGGGTAAGGTCGGAACCCAGTAGCGAGAGAACAAACCAATCAATGCAGAGGAAGGGGATATAGGCTATAGCGTAAGGAACAGGGTAAAGCTCTCGGGCCTTGGTAAGTTAACATAGTATATGAAAGCGTCCCAAGGGGGGAGAGAGCGAGGAGACGGGGGGGAGAGGAAGGAGCAAGGAGGTAGGAGAGGGGTGTATACATGAAGATGGAGAATAACCCGAAGGTGTGGTTCGGACGAAGGTAGGCTACGAGAGATACCCTTGCTATTCCAGCTTAACCTTACTAGGACTCAATAGTCCAAACAGAAAGGCCGAAACAGGGAGAGGGAGAAGCGCATGCCCGACACCTCTAACCAAACGCCACACGAAGGGAAGCTCCAACCATGAAAGATCCTACACACCTAACCTTCCCTTCCAAGGAAGGGAAGAGAACGCCATAGCCTAATCCTAGGCTAACCTAACACAGCCGGCTGGCTGACGGAGGAAGCCCAGGGGGAGAAGGTATCTACCCGACTAGCCTAAAGTTAACCTATCCTAGGCAAAATAAAATAATTCAATAATTCAAATAATCATAAGGACATATGTAGAAGGGAGGACCAAACCCAACACGATATGAGCGAGGAGGGAAAATGGCTGACCTTCCAGATTAAAAAACAAAGGATATTATCCGAAAATATCAAAGACATCCGTGCGCTAGGCTAAAATTAAACCCAATAAGCATAATTGTACCATCTCAAATAATATACTCAAACACTGGAGGAAGTGAGGGTCCAAAATACAACACATATAAGAATTGATAAAGATCAGATAGGCCCGAGGGGAAAACTCGTAGCCTAAACGACAAGGACCCGAACTTCCCCAGAGAAGGGAAATAAAACAACAAAAATTTTTGCCCCATTGAATAAAGGATAAGCAAAACGACACAACAGTAAGAAAATGAAGGGGAACGAAGCCCCAACATAAAAATCCCGCACTGAGACTGAAGGTCACAAGGGGCCGGGAGAAGGCAGACGAGGCGGGCGTATAAATCCCCCTAATTATTAAATTAGAGGGAAATAAGGAGCCTCTACCGCCTAAAATAAAAAACAGAGATGGTACTCAACTTAGGTGAGGAAGAATCCTGGGAGGATGCCATAGTAGAACCAAAATTAGGGTTACAAAGAAGCACACACACAAACAGGACAAAAGCGAACGCGTGCTAAAAGTGGAATGTGGGTGACGCCGGTTTGTTTACAGTCCGCGAGTGGTGCGGGGGTTTGTAACGGCACCTCACTCGTTGGGACTTTTGACATTGGGAATGTTTACAGGGCGGAGGCCTCTGATTGTGACAATCTCACCCTTTCTCATACACAACTCCATTTCATGGAGCTCGCACCGGGGTAGTAACTCCGGCTTAGCTTTTTAGCTTTTCTCTGGTATATTTAGCAATAGCTTTACCTAGAAATAAGTGCTGAAAGGTTATTTCACCGGGTGACACAGGTCGGAAAACCCAGAAATTACTCTTATCTGCTTCACTATAGGCTTCTAGCCTAGACTCGTCATTTCATCCTAATCCTTCGGGCCAGCCCTATGAGAGCTGATAGTCAGCTCACTGGTCTGGTTAAAAAATTTTAATAATAATAATAATAATAGGCAACAAAACAGGAAACCTATACCTCCCTTCATCTTTAAGTCTTGACAGCTTACTTCGTACTCTTAACAGTTCTTCTCTGTCAACATAAATATTAAGTTGTCCAACTATTCGTGGCACGTCCTTGAGTAAACATTGACTAGAGTTAAAATATTCAAGTACTTCAGGAAAACAACATCCCTGTTCCCTGGACAGCAACAGTCGACTAGCATCTGCAAAAAAATTATGGTCACTGCTGAAAACCTTTAAATGGTTAAATCTGTCAGGGTCCTTAGTCTTCATTTTAATTTTCAGCCTATTGGCAAACATTAAAACATTGCAATAGATCAAAATTAGACTATGAAAGCTAGAGACTCTTGAAGCCATCTGCAGATGTCCTTACTACTAATGTAGGCACCCAAACTGATTACAGGTATTGGAATATCCATTTTAGGATCTGGTACCACAGACTCCAAAGTATCCTTACTACGTTCCATTCTCGGAGTATTTACAAGGTCTGGACCTGTAAAGTAGTTAGTTTTAATGAGTTGCTCAGAGTAAGAGAGACTACTCGTAATGCAATCCCCTGGATTTTCTTCTCCAGATACAAAGGAAAATAGAACTGGGTGCTGTGAGCACAGCTCACTAATCTCATGTAACCCGATAATGCTCGGACCTGAGAAATATCAGGTGGAACTATTCTTTAGGGCTAGGCCACACATTCCAGGGGGGTCTGGTTCTGGTGATAGGACTCTCGGCATTCTATCCGGTTTGCCCATAACGTGATTAGGGTGGAGATGATTGTATTCCAGCAATATTGTCAGTCATAGCAAGCAGCCCCTCGAGTAGGACGCCTTGACGAGATGAGGGGCTAAGGGACCCTGGCCTTTGGGCCCTGGTCCTGACGAATCATCCTACATAGTTTTTGGTTTAAATGGCGTGGACATTTCCACATTCATAAAAATTTTACTGCTTAGGTGAGTCTGAGAAGGGATCGTTTTTTGGAAGGGGTTCGCATTCGAAGCTAATTGTGGGAGTTGTGGTGGTTGAGTCGCCACCCGAGATAGTTTGGACCTAAGAGATGGTGATGGGATTTTTCCCACTGCTATCTTGAGGGCGGAACCATCTCTGGGGATCAGCCATCGGAATCCAGGGGGCTGGTTTTGGAGGTGGGACTCTGGCTTTTGTCCGGAAGCCCACGAGTGCAGTTGGAGTGGGGAGTCAGTCCCCATTAGTGGGGGCAGAACTCCCAGCAGGCGGATTGGCTTATACCTGGGCCACTGCAAGCGTACTGGTGCTATCCTGAAAGAGGGTAGGGTATGGGGTGGACTGTTGGGAGTCAACTCTCACTTGTGCCATTGGTGGAGAATGCGAATACCTGACTGATCTACGATACTTTCTTGATATGACCAAGCAGTTTTGGGTGGGTGGATGAACCAGTTTGTGTGTGGTGGTCTGGTGTGTGCATGCTTGGCATCTTGGGGTCTCTTCGTGGGCTTTGGGAGTGTGTTGGGGTGGGAAGCTGAGCAGTAGAGCTGCCCAGTTTGTCCTTTTGATATGCTGTCGGGGTCTGTGCGGGGCTCTTGGGTGTCGGTGTGCACTTTTTGGACCTTTGCATGTGGACTGGTTTAAACTTATGGATTTGGCTTTTAGTTCTCCTCTCCCTGGATCCGACGACTTAACGGCACTGGCAACGACTTCTGGCATGAACATGGATACGGGCTTGGCTGTTGGACAGAACCAAACACTGAGACACCAGGGTGTTAATAAATCTGGTGGATTTGATTCAAATAATAGGGTCTTTTATTGCACTAATGTAAACTTATCATTAGATTACGAATGTTTATACAGTGTAGTGAAGCAATTCGGCAAAGTGGAAAGAATTAAATTAATTCTAGAAAAAGATAAGCAGTCATTTTGTGCTTTTATCAAATTTTCCTCTCCCCAGGAAGCTAGTGAGGCACAACAAAGACTACATGGCCACATTCTAAATGACTCAGTTGTCAGCACGAAAGTGTTTTCAGTGAAAAACTTGAATGATGAGTCATTTGAATTTGTTCAAAGGCTGAAGAACATGGACCAGTCCATGTACCAGAGCTCTTCCTCCCCTTTATGGCATGTTGCTATCTACAAGGAGGGAGGGAAAAATTTGATAAAAGCTGCTGACTGCATTGAGAGCAAGGTTGGTTCCATTCCCATTGGAAATTTGAAACGGTATGGAAAGAACCTTCTAATAAAAAACTGGAAATGAGACTCAAGCAGTTCTGTTAGCTAACTTTAAACCCCTGAAAGTGGAAATATTGAATCTATTTCATCTCACAGATTTTTAATACACTGAAAGGAGTAGTTTACTCAAAAGATCTGCATGTTTTTAAAGAGGAGGAGATTCTCCATCGATGCCCTCCATGTGTATCTCATGTAAAAAACTGGGTGGTGATGCAGCTATCCTTTTAACCTTCTCCTCCAATTACCTACCTGATACCATCATTGTTGGCCATGAGAGGATGCAGGTTAAAAAATATAAAAGAAGTCCTAGACAGTGTCAAAATGCTTTGAATATGGCCACATTCAAAACTCTTGCGATAACAATAAAAGATGTCCTGTGTGCTCTGCAGAGCACGATAATTTGATGATTGCAAAGCAGCCCGATACTGTTTTTTCTTTGCAAGGGTGATCACACACAAACTCTAGGGCTTGTCCCAGATATAAATTTGAACAAGAAGTGTTGGCAGTGGCAGATAAAGAACATATCAGCATTAGTGAACCAAAGCGCACGGTAATGGGGGCAAACAAAAGTGCCAACACTACGTATGCTTCTGTAATAAAACTTATGAAAACTTCCAACAATGTAAGGCCACCAATAACTGTGTCTGATAGAAGATATCACAAACCTGGTATTTCTCAACCATAAATAATAATGAAAATCTCCAAACTGGTGAGAAACTTTCGTCGGCAAGTGCTTTGAAGTCCAATAGCAAAAATTGTACTTCCAAAAGCACAGAAAATTTATCTTCCACCACATCCACAGCTGTTGATTCATCTCCAAAAATAAAGGGTGCCAAAATCAGCCAATAATTCAGGAAAATATTCTGAAAATACTTCAAACCAAAATAAGCTAAAGGAACAATCCCAATTAGATAGAGCTAGTTCAGAGCCATCAATCGCCACAGCCACAAACAAAAATAATAATAAAACTACGGTTGCAACTACCAAGAAACGCACAAGAAATAGTTCCCAAATAATGATAATTTTATAATAAAAACTTCAAATGGGTTCAGTGTTTTGGAAAACATCTCTCCTCCTAGAAAGGTGGTTCCAAAAGTAGTTCAGAACAAAAACATCTGAGTTCAATTCAGTCTTGCCGCCCTAAGACAAATAGGATTAGTGGTGCACAGAACCACAGCAGTAATTCTGAACATCAGGTTCATAATAAAAAAATATGAAGATCAACCAAAGACCTGAACACCAATTCAGATGAAAAGGGATTAAGAAAACAATCTCTTATAAAGGAGAATTTCCCACTCCACCCTAGGAACAGTACTTCCCCCAAGGAGTGGGAAGTAGCACATTTACCACCTTAGCATTCTTGCTCGATATTCTTCAGTGGAACTGTAAAGGTCTCAGAGCCCGTACAGAAGACCTTAAAGTTTTAATGCATGAATTCAATCCAGGATTATATGCCTACAGGAAACGATGTTAGGCAACTCTGCTTATAATCCTGGACTAAATTATTCAATATTTAAATCATATCCCCAACTGTTGATCGTGCCCATGGAGGTGCTGCAATTATTATTAATAAATCTCTACAGCACTCCACAATACAATTAAATACAACACTACAAGCTGTCGCTATTTCAGTCATTTTGGAAAAGAGGATAACAATCTGCTCATTATACCTTCCACCAGACCTTGATTTTAACATTGGAGATATTCAGTCGTTAATTGACCAACTTCCAGCTCCTTTACTTCTGCTAGGTGATTTTAATGCCCACAACCCCCTTTGGGGAAGTCAGTTTTTAGATAGTAAAGGGAAATTAATCGAAGACCTTATTGACAGGAATGATGTTACCCTGTATAATAATGGGTCAATGACTTTCCACAACATTCATGATAATCATTTCTCTGCACTGGACCTTAGTATTTCTTCAACTAGTATCCACCTTGATTTTAATTGGTCTGTTAATGAAGATTTAAATGGAAGTGATCACTACCCGATCCATTTGAAATATGCTCTGAATGCTCCATCTGAAGTTTTACGTAAGTGGAAGGTAGAGGACGCAGACTGGGATAAATTTAGTAAAGGTGTCAATCTAGATAGGGAGTTTGAGTCCTTTCATTCTCATCTAGATGCCTATGATTACTTTATTGAATCTACTTTGAAGAGTGCTGAAAGCTCGATTCCAAAACAAAAGGCAAACCTCGTAGACCTGCAGTTCCCTGGTGGAATAAGACATGTGGTATTCTGAGAAAAGTGACTAGGAAATGCTACAGACGTTACAAAACTAGTGGCTCCCCTCAGTCTAAATTAATCTACAAACGTGCTTTAGCCAAGCAGCGGCGCTTTTTATAAGAAAGCCAAAAGAGAATGTTGGCTTTACTATATTAATGGAATAAACTCCAAGACCCCACTAAGAGTGGTGTGGCACAAAATAAGGAAGCTGAGCGGAAAATTTGTAGCGTCACCATTGCCCTCATTAAAAATAAATGACACTCTAATCACAGAGCCCACTGAAGTTGCCAATGAGCTAGGAAAACACTTTTCTAAAGTTTCCAGCCCTAACAATTATTCTCCAGAATTTCAAAGAATTAGGAATTCTGAAATGTGTCTGAAGTTTGATTCAGGAAAATCTGAACCATACAACTACAAATTTTCCCTAAGAGAACTTCGTGAGGCGCTCTCCTCAAGTGAATCCACAGCCCCAGGTGAGGATACAATCATATATGAAATGCTGAAACACCTCCCAGATGATGCCAAAAATATTTACTGAAGATTATAAACAAAATATGGGAAACTGGAATTTTACCCAAGGACTGGAAAATATCCATAATTGTCCCTGTTAAAAAGCCTAATAAAGATGCTTCCCAAGCCACCAGCTATAGACCAATAGCTCTTACCAGCTGTGTATGTAAGCTGATGGAGAAAATGATAAATACTAGACTGGTTTGGCACCTGGAGACCAAAGGATTACTATCGCCATTTCAATTTGGTTTCAGAAAAATCGCTCCACCCTTGATCCTTTGCTGAGGCTGACCAACCAAATCCAGCAAGGATTCGCCAAAAGTGTCAGACCATTGGCATATTTTTTTGACTTGGAGAAAGCATATGACACTACCTGGAGAATTGGCATCATGAAACAATTGCACAAGATGGGCATATGTGGAAGAATGGTCAGGTTTATATATTCCTTTTATCAGACAGACTTTTTAAGGTAAGAGTGGAAACTCCTCTCCCAACCTTTTATGCAGGAGGAAGGAGTTCCCCAAGGAAGCGTTTTAAGTGTAACACTTTTTCAGTGGCAATAAATAGTGTGATTGAAAAAATCTCACCCCTGTTAAATGCTCGCTTTTTGTCGATGACCTTGCAATATACTGCACAGGATATGATTCCTTGTCTGTATGTAAACATTTGCAAAGGTCTATTAATGCTATTACTAAGTGGGCTGATGAGAATGGTTTCAAATTCTCCTCTTCCAAAACAGTTGCAGTAAGATTCACCAGGTGCCGGCGTGTGGAAGAGGTTCCCACACTTAGTTTAAAAGGGTCCATCCTTCC
Organism: Macrobrachium rosenbergii; assembly: GCF_040412425.1. Taxonomy (NCBI): domain Eukaryota; kingdom Metazoa; phylum Arthropoda; class Malacostraca; order Decapoda; family Palaemonidae; genus Macrobrachium; species Macrobrachium rosenbergii. The sequence continues at coordinate 1,106,323 of NW_027100723.1, read as the reverse complement.
TTACAGTGAAGTTAAATTTCTGGGGATGACTATTGACCATAAATTAACATGGGCTAGCCACATAAATGCCCTAAAGTTTAATGTTAAACAATCTATGAATATTTTAAAAAGTTGTTTGTGGATTTAGTTGGGGGCTGATAAGAAATCCCTTCTGAGGCTATATGACTCTCTGTGTCGATCTAAGCTATACTATGGCTGTCAGATTTATTCCTCAGCCTGTAAAACCAAGCTAAAGGAACTGGATGTTGTACACAACATGGGGTTGAGAATATGCTCAGGGGCTTTTAGAACTTCGCCTGTTGAAAGCATTTATGTCGACACAGATCATTTACCCCTTGATCTAAGAAGGCAAGAGCTGGGGTTGTGATACATGGCTAGAATGAAAAGTGCTCCCAAAAATCCCTCCTTTCAAGCACTAAAAAACAGACTCTCGGTTTTTCTGGTACAAGAGCTTCTAAACCATTCCAAATTCGACTGAATGAGGATGTTAGGAATAATCGCCTTAAATCCCAGAAAGTCCTGGAAGTAGAATATCCTGTAAATCCTCCATGGCTTATCCCAGAAGCATCAATATGTAAGAAACTGTTTAACAAAAAGGACTGCACTGAAGAACAGATTAGGGAAAATTCTTAGAGCACGATGTCACCCATACTAATTTTACAAAAGATCTATACAGATGGATCAAAGTCAGATAGTGGTGTTGGTTGCGCTGTTATCCTTGGTGATACAGCGTACACAGCTAAATTACCTGACTCTGCATCAATATTTACTGCCAATTAACAGCCGTAGTGTCTGCCCTAGATTTAGTTTTTTCAAAGTAGTGACTCTAATTTTGTCATATACTCAGACTCTAGAAGACCTTAGAAGCTATTAAAAATTTAATAGCTTTCATCCATTAATTGAAAAAGTTCAGGAGTGGCTTTTTCAGTATATATTGTCGACGTAAATCAGTTTCTTTCTGTTGGGTCCCTTCTCACGTGGGGATTCATGAAACGAGATGGCAGACAGGGGAAGCTAGCTGCTATATTTTATCAGAAACCTCTTTCAGAAAAGTGCCTCATAAGATCTAAAAAGGTCCCATTAGATCTTATGTTTTAAGTAAATGGCAAGAAAGGTGGTCTTCTCCCCTTCTTGCCAATAATAAGAAATATAGAAATATTAGGGATAATGTACTACCGTGGTCTTCGTCATTCCAGCTTGACAGACGAACAGAGGTTATTTTAACGAGATTAAGGATTGGGCACACTCGTCTGACCCATCAGTTTATTTTTGAAGGAAGCAGCCCTCCAGAGTGTGCTTACTGTGACGGACACTAACAGTGGAGCACATTCTGGTGGTCCGTCCCAGATATTTTAACCAAAGAGAGATATTTTCAGGGTAAATCCTGTCTGATATTTTGGGAGATGAAGCAGATATTTCTGCTATCATCTCTTTTTTAAAGTGTATTAAAATTTTTAACGATATTTAATTTTATTTAATAATTTATTACATCATGTAGAATTTTAATGACAATTTTTTTTTTATGTATATAGCACATCATTCATTAAACTTCATACCCTTATTTATTGGTCACATCACTTCATTTTATTTATTAATCATTTCCTTCATGAATTCATAACTTTAACATAATTTATTTTCTTTCCATTACGGCGCTGAATGGCCTTGTTGGCCCCAGTGCCTGGGCTTTTGCCCTAAATATTATACATCCATCCATCTGGTCATATGACTCGCCAATATTGTGTGTTCATCAAATTAACTGCTGAGATGATCAACTATTTGCTGAATGCAACGATTTCGCACTGACGGCTTTGCGACAGTACCATCTCACAACAAAATTCCTTCATCACACTATATAGCATAGTAATATTAAAGCGACCGTTTTTCTGAAATAAATGCACACTAGAAATATCCCACCATTTGAATATTTAAAAGATCATAATGAAACTAATAAATTTCTTGTTGATTTCATGAAAAATGCTGCTGATAAAGCAATACCAAAGTCAAAACCCCATCCAACAAAACGTGGTCTGAGTTAACAGAATTAATAAATATAAAACACTCAATAGGGAGACGATTAGATAATTTGAATAGAAAGTTCAGTAAAACGAGTAAAAAATTACCGATATTAGAAAGAACTTTACAAAAAATGACAATATTATTACTAGAAATTGATACATTAAAACTGTATACAACAAAATATCTGCAAAATTTAAAAAAGAAGCAATTCAAGGAAGAATCATTTCATGGAGGAAATACATATCAGATCTCTCTAATAATACTCCCATACAAAAAATATGGGAAAAATTCAGGAAAATAAACGGTACCCATGTTAAACCACCTAGACATGCTATATTAAAAGATGGGAAAAGAGCACTTGATCCAAAAGAAATAAGTAATATAATGGGAGAAAATTTTGCAAATGTAAGTAGTGATAAAAATTTAGATGAACACTTCTGCACAAAAAAAAAAAATGAAATAGAATTCATCAAAATAAATTTTGAAACAATAGAAGATATACGGTATATTATTATAAGAAATTTAATACGTCAAGGGTTGGAATATGCTCTCTTGAACAGCAATAAATCTGCTCCTGGAGGTGACAATATTTGTATTGAGATGATCTGCCACTTAGCACCTTTGGCAAAGTCATACTTATTAGAGTTTTATAATCATTTATGGCTTGAAATTTATTTCCAGATGAATGGTGTAAAGCTATAATAATTCCTATCCCCAAACCTGGAAAAGATCCCAGTAATGTAAATAATTACAGACCAATTTCTTTAACAAGCTGCTTATGCAAATTGTTAGAGAAGATGGTAAATGCTCAACTAACATAGCACATTCGAGAAAATAAAATTTTAACTCCCACAGTTTGGGTCACAGAGTAACAGATCTACATGAAATTCCCTCTGTAACTTAGAAGATCATATACATAGAGGTTTTGAACAAAAACAAATTACTGTAGCTGTCTTTTTTGACATTGAAAAAGCATACGATACTACATGGAGTTATGCTATATTAAAAACTTTACAAAACAACAACATCCGTGGACATTTACCTAGGTTTATACATAACTTTTTGACACAGGAATTTTCAGGTGAGAATTAATGATGATCTGTCTTGAACATTTCCACTTGGAAATGGTGTTCCACAGGGAAGCGTCCTTAGTGGCGCACTGTTTACTTTAGCAATTAATGATACCAGTAAAAAATCTACCTATTGGCATTAAAAGTAACCTGTATGTGGACGATTTTGCCATATATTATTCAGCATCCCGAATAAAACATGCAGAACAAATCATTAATAAAAGCATAGTAAAAATATATGAATGGGCCTCATCTGTAGGCTTTAAATTTTCCATAGATAAAACTCAAGCAATCATGTTTTATGAAAATAAAAGGTGGAAAAAAGGCGAAGAAATAGATTTAAGAATCAAAAACCATAGTATACCAATTAGCCAAACAGCAAAATTTTTGGGATTAGTATTTGATACTCACTTGAACTGGAGAGCCCACATTACATATGTAAAATCTAAAAGTAAAAGAGCATTAAATCTAATTAGAAAACTATCGAACACTACTTGGGGAGCCGATAGACATACCCCTACTGTACTGTATAAGGCAACAGTTCTGTCTATCATTGACTATGGAAGCAAAGTATATGGTTCAGCATCTGACGCAGCGCTGAAAATGTTAGACCCTGTTCACAATGAAGGCCTTGGAATATGCTCAGGAGCCTTTAGATCATCTCCAAAATCATCGTTACAAGTTGAATGTGGTGAACTGCCTTTGTCTCTCCATAGAGAGCTAGTAACAATGAAAAGTGCTCTAAGAATTCAAATTAGTGATTCTCCAACAAAAAAAATTATTTGAATTAAGAGATGTATTTATGAACAACCATCCAACACCTTTCCCAGTTAGAGCTAGAAGATTGAGTCGCTGAATATGAATATATACAAGTGCCTTTAATACTAAAATCACCTCCTCCCTGGACAATGAATAAAATGAGAATTTGCACTCACCTCAAGTATTTATCAAAAAGTAACCCATATACACCAGAACACCATAGACAACATACAATAGAGCATTTAAGCCGAAAAGGTCCACATTATGCAATATATGCAAATGGATCTAAATCAGAACACGGAGTAGGATATGCTGCAGTGTCCCAAGACAAAACTTATCAGTTCTCTCTTCCTAATAATGCTTCCATATTTACAGCAGAATTGTATGGAATTGCATCAGCTATAAAAACAATTAAAGAATCGTCATTCAATAATTTTGTGATTTTTAGTGACTTGAGAAGCGCTATAGAAGCTATTCAAAGTTACAAATCAAAAAATAATATTGTACGACAAATTAAATTATATATCCATAACTTATATAATAATGGAAAAAATGTAGAAATATGTTGGATCCCTGCGCATGTAGGGATCAAAGGAAATGAAGATGCAGACAAAGCAGCTAAAGAAGCAACTCACATGACAAGATCAAATGTGAATATCCCTGTTACTGATTATGTAATACACATAAAAATGGGCATCATAAATAAATGGCAATATATATGGGATGAAGAACCTGAAAGTAATAAATTGAAACAAATAAAACCTGATGTTAAAAAATGGAGTCCATCATATCAGAGAGAGAGACACGCACAAGTAATTTTAATTGATCTCAGAGTAGGCCATACTTGTCTGACACATGAGCACTTAACCCTTAAACGCCGAAGCCTCTATTTACGAAAGTGTCTGCCGCATGCCGGCGCCGTTCGGGAGTTAGCGCCGAAGCGGAAAAAATTTTTTTTTCAAAAAATCACAGCACGCTTAGTTTTTAAGAGTAAGAGTTAATTTTTGGCTAATTTTTTTTGGCATTGCCTGAAGTTTAGTATGCAACCATCAGAAATGAAAAAAAATATCATCATAGATAAATATTGAAATATATGGCAGCGCGAAAAAAAAAATTTCATATATAATTGTATACAAATCGTGCTGTGAGCAAAACGGTTAAAGCTAATGAGTTATTTTTTTTCTTTGTATTGTACACTAAATTGCAATGATTTCCGTATATAACAAATTGTAAAACGATCTAAGCAACACAGAGAAAATATTAACACAAAATGATGCATGAATTCGTAACGAGCGGACGTAAGGAAAAAGTTTTTCAAAATTCACCATAAATTGAAATATTGTGCTAGAGACTTCCAATTTGTTGCAAAATGAAGGTAATTGAGTGAATATTACTAGACTGTAAGTGTTTAGCTTACAATCGCAGTTTTCGACCATTTCGGTCGAGCTAAAGTTGATGGAAGGTTGAATTTTTTCTATTTATCGTGATTTATATGAAAATATTTCAAAACTGATAAAAGCTACAACCATGAGATATTTTTTGTTGTATTTTAAATGAAATTGTGCACATTTCCATATATAAAACTTTATGTAACAGCTAATATAAAATGGTGCAAAAATTACGACAAAATGAGGAAAGAATTTCTGAAATTTTCGGCCGAGTTACCACGCGGACGTAATAAAAAATTGTTTTTCAAAAATTCACCATAAATAAAAATATTGTGCTAGAGACTTCCAATTTGTTGCAAAATGAAGGTAAATGATTGAATATTACTAGAATGTAAGTTTTAGCTTACAATTGCATTTTCGACCATTTCGGTTGAGTCAAAGTTGACCGAAGGTTGAAATTTTTGTAGTCGGCGTGGGTACTTCCGCTCGTCACCCGACAGACAATTTTAGTCGACTTCTGATACGTCCAGTCGGCGTTTAAGGGTTAATGAGCAGCCCATGTGGCCCGGCTCCCGAGTGCTCAGAGTGCATGGTAATAATAACAGTCAGACATGTGTTATGCGAGTCTCCAAAGTATGACCAACAGCAAATGTCAACTTTTGGAAATCGATCAGTGAAAGAAATTTTGTCAGAATCTTTTATATTTTCAGTCGTTCCAATTTTGATGTTCTTGAGGAACTGTAATTTAATTAATAAAATATAAAAATAAGTAAACAATAAAAGCATGAAAACCCTTTTAACATTTGTTGAATTTTAATAAACCTTTTTAGTATGTATGTAAGGAAGTCTGAGTAAATGTATTTATTGTATGTATGTGTTTCAGTATGAGAGGATGTGTCTATGTGCAATTTTTAATTTAATTTTAATTCATTCATCATTGTACTGAATGATCTATTGGGTCCTAGTGCTTGGCCCCAGGCCTGGGCCTAGTATTTCAATCTAATCCTTCTTCGCCAGCCCTATGAGAGCTGAAAGTCAGCTCAGTGGTCTGGTTAAACTACTTTCATAATAATAATAACCAAGGCTGATGGGATACATCATATTTTTTCTGTGCCATATAAACCATCAGCTAATGGAGAAGCTGAAGGGCAGTGCAGACTTTTAAACAAAATATTGAAAAGGTAAAAGGAAGGAGAATTTAAAATTTATGCTTTGTTAGTTTTAATGCAATATCACATCACACCACATGCAACAACTGGTCTACTCCAGCTGAGCTTTTTTTAAAATGTCATATCAAAATAAGATTAGATTTGCTTAAGCCTGATAAAGAAGCTCAAATCAAGAGGAAACATGACACTGATTTCAGATACCAACTGTAAATTAAGAACTCTGAAATGTGGTCAGCGGGTTCCGGCATTTAGCTTTGCTAGGGGATCACCTAAGTGGGAGAATGCTGTTATTGCTGGACAGACTGGTCCAGTTTCATACGCAGTAAGGGTTGGGGAAAAGGTATGGCATCAACACATCGACCAGCTTGATGCTGTTATGGTTTTCAGAGTTCTGACGGATCCATAACAAACGACACTTGCTTAAGCTCAGATGAAATATGTGAAAACAAATTTTCTGAAGATTATTGTTTAGATAAATATTGACCACTGGAAGAACCTGTAACTAACGAGTTGAGTAAAATGAGTTCTGATAGTATATCTGAGGGAGGAAGTGAGCCACTGCCTTTGACTTTGAATGATTGTTTAACTTCAACTCGTAACTCTTCCAGTGAGAGACGTTACTGTGTGGTAATGTCATCCATCGGATAGACTTATGTGTTCTTGATGCTGTTTAAGTTATATTGTAAAGTGTTTTGTATTTATATCAGTAAAGTTCCTAACACGTTACTTGAGATTTTTATAGAATTACAAGTTCTTGAATAATGGATGTATTTTATTTACTGTAAACTGTGTGTGGCATAAGTTCATTTTACTGTGGTGTTGTAAGTTATGAAAGTTTTCTGTGCTTTTATGCTGGCATGAAGGGCTGCTGTGTATTGTTGTTGCCTTCTTAACAAGTCAGTTATATACCTGCCTCTGTCCTGTGTGTACCTACTTTTTATTGCATAATAAAGACACCATGTAACCAGTTGTTTCTCTTTTCAAACAAACACACACACACACACACACACATATATATATATATATATATATATATATATATATATATATATATATATATATATATATATATATATATATATATATATATATATATATATATATATATATATATATATATATATATATATATATATATATATATACTGTATATATATATGTATGTATGTATTTATGCATGTACTGTATGTATGTATGCTCACATTTCACCTACCCTCAATGGGGTTGGTACAGTTCCCCAGGGTCTAGAAAACCACAGGTAGCAGTTGCACCCTTGCACTTGCAAACAATTGCAACTGTTCTCACAATACCACTAGCTAGAGCCCCATCAGTCCTCTCTGCAGCAGAGGACTGACCTCTGGAAAATCAACAAGACAATATGCATGGGGACGTAGCAGCCTTCTTCCTCCACTTACTAGCTTTGGAGGACACCACTCTACGACAAAGACAACAATGACAACTTCCTTCTCCTCTTCCTCAACTTGTTCCCGATAGGAGCCGAGGTCAGCACCAAAGAGAGTGAACAGAGGAGAACCTCCTCCAGAGATGAAGAAGGCAACTCTTCCGGGCAGATCACTGGTGAGATGTGGGGAGATATCAAGTAAGTGGGGGCAGTCCTGGAACCAATGGAGACCATAACCATCAAAGTCGTAACAGTCACAGTAGAAGCGGTGACAGGCAACATCTTATTAACCTTCAGATTGTCAAGAAGGGAAGAAACAATTCCTGAGCCACCAGAGAGATAGAGCATCATCCAGAGGAAAACCCTCTCTCAGAACGAAAAGAGGCCTCAGGTGAGATGCCAGGCTGGATGTCCTCCCTCCCCCCTCGAAGATTCTCCACCGAAAGTTCAACAGGGGTCAGCAAGGGGGAACTACTCTCTTATGAGTAGCAACAGTGAGAGTTTGGTAGGTGGAAGAAAAGTACCAAATAGGACCTTCAGTGTTACAGGCAGAATATTACAATCCAATGATACTGGGGAGACCTCTCTTTTCTTCTTCCTAGCAAACCTCACCCACTGTTCAGATGGACAGACACAGCAATCTGAACACAGACTATTCTGGTTACACTCAAGCCTCTTGCAGGGGGTGCAGAGAGAGGGAGTTCTACCTCTACAGAGGAGAGAAACCTATTGCAAGGACTGTCTTCCCTGGGAAGCGCCTGAAAAACTGAGGATTACTCGTAAAGAAAGAAGACTGAAATGATTGAGGGGTTTGATTCATTGTTCTTCACCAGACAAAACTCATCAACAATCGTAGAAAACGAAGAGAAATAATCAGAGAGTATAAAAGATAGCATACAACAAATCCAGCAGAGAATCTACACAGATGTCCAAACACGACAATGGCCGGAAGCAAAGTGGAATGTGTACTGACAGCTAGGCGATGCTTCCCCCTTCCTGTCCATAGCTAAGGACCTTGTCTGAAAATTGAATGGCCATTCCAACCCAGGTTTACAAGCTAAATCCCTATGTAAAAAACAAAGGTTTGTATTTATGTAGGAACAAATAAGTATTGTATATAATAATATCCTTCATTGAATAATGGTAAATTATAAAATTTTTCATATGGTATAGTGATAAAAAGAACAGTGAGATAGGTAATCTGATGATGAATAGGCAAACCTAGCCTAGACTAGATCATAGTTACTTATTTTTTCCCAATAAATTTTTAATGAAACTATTTCAAATATCATGATAAGGCTTAAATATTACTCTGCAATAACTAATACAAAGTAAAAAAAAATTATGACTACAGCCTTTGGTAATTAAGTCTAATTCTAGTTTTAACCACATTTTTATGGGCCACTTGTTGGTCCAGTACTTTTGTTAGTCCAGCAGCCATCAGCCCTGTTGATCCCAGACTACTGGAACTGTACTGTATAGAATTTACACATAATTTGTGTTGTCCTCCTTGATTACTTGTTTTTCTACCCTCGAATAGTATTCAAGTACTTCACATGCGATAACAACTTGAAAGATGGAAATGAAAACTTGAAGATATATTGAAATCCTGAAAACAGTTTCAACACCCAGCCCCCACCCCATAACAGGCAAGGTGCCGATAAGGGCAACTTCATTGATGCCATTCTATGGACTATGTAACAGACATGAAAAAGGACAAGAGTCAAAAAGTTTTATATTTGGACATACTTTAACATCCCAAGACAGTGTTCTGAAATTTCCATTATTTCTGGTAATGTCCTCTGAGGGCTAGGCTGATAATCAAATTCTTACCAAAGCTTTCTTTTTTACAACTTCATTAAATTAATTTGTATTGCTTTCCAACATAGCTTTTAAGCATCTACCAAATTGATTGCATGACTGTGTCCCTTAACATGATAAAAAATTACACTGTTCTCCTGTGTATACTATATCTTATAAACTTTTTACACTTCTATTATCTTCTCAAATGATTCTCCAGGTTGACCACTATAAAAATTATCACATGACCCACCCACATGGGATTTGGTATATGCATCTTTTAGTATTACCAGGAGAGTTCTTTACAAGTATTTTTCTCATTGTATTATTGTTCTTTAATGTCATATTAACTCTAAAACTCACGAGTAATGAGGGAATTATCAATATATTCTGGACTATATAGATATAATGGTCTTGAAAATATGGAAGTGAAAACTGGCTTCTGTACTTATTGCTGTGGCCAGAATAAAAATGTACATAGGCCAAACTATTGGAAAGTTTTCTGTATACACAAACTTTAACCCCATTATAGCCTCAATATATTAAGCAAACAGAAAGTGTAGGCTACTGTAATTTTCCTGTTTCCACAGTGAATTTTATCGATGGCAACAGTTCATTTAATTTACCACTGAAAGTGGTGAAATTCTCATTCCAAGAACCAAATACATACTATGTCATCAACATGCTTGAGGGAATTTTTATTTCTGTTAAAGATGTAATTCCAAAGAAAATAACCTTTCATGACCTAATCTAACCTCACTTAACCTTTGCTAACACAAATTTTCTTCCTTACCACCCCTATGGTAGCAGTGATCAATTTTTAATCACTCTTAACTTAACTAGAAGTACCATGTAAGCAGGAATTTCACACCTTCTTTATCCTTTTTGGCATTTAAAAATATTCAAAACCAGTTCAGCTCATCAAGGTTTGATCAAACTCCCACACAAAAAGGTTGGAAAAATCCAATATGCTAATACAAAGTTTATTTGAAACAAGGTGACAAAGTTTATATGAAACATGGTGACAAAGTTTATTTCTAAGGGATAAATCCAAGTTTAGTTTCCTTTACCCATTCTTGACAAAAATACAACAGAATAATCCAAAACATTTGTACTTTGATATTTTTCATTTCTTATTTTGCTCTTTACCTTCATTTTCTATAGTATGCCACTGTGATGTCCACATCTCTGGCCGCATGTGGTTTCCATAAACCTGTTTGAAAAAAAAAAAAAAGGAAAATAAGTCCCAGTTTACCCTGGGTAACATTTACCTTAGAAGACTAGTTTTCACATTTTCATTCCTACTCCACCGACATTATGCACACATTTCATCTCAACATTCCTTATCTCATTCACACTCGGTGTCCCACTCCACTTTCACAAAGGAAAGGTGGCTCAATAATCACTTCAATAGATGCATTTGTTCTATTCAAAGCCTTTTGCAGATAATTATACAAATTAATAATTATATAAATTTACCACCTCAATCTTCCCCATACATAATGACATTATTTGTCATTCTTGGCTCTAATTTATCTTCAGTGCCTAACTCTTGCTAACATTCTCTGTCAACTTTCCATTTTACAAATACAATACAGTCGACACTGGTATTCAAGCGGGGTTAGGTAGGGACCACAACCACCTGAGAATACCGAAAATCCACAATATCTTGTTACCCCTCTGAAAATGCTTTTAACTGCCTGTTCTTATAGTTCAAACACCAAATACAGTATACCTTCAACTAAAATGCTTATAACTGCCTACTGTATTTTAATGGTTCACTGCCCATTTTAATAGTTCAAGCAAAAATATACCTTAAACTATCATCCTAAAACACTTTAATATCATTTTAAAGTTTAAGATCAAATCATATGGGTAGTCACCAGTGATGAATGTTGATTAAAGATGATGATGATGAATTAGCTGTGCAGTCTGATGAATGACAATGAAGATATGACTGCACAGCAAAGCAGAGGAGTTACATCTCCTTTGGGGCGTCTCTTCCCCTTCTTCAGGGGTTTGGAGAGGCTTTGGAGGGTCCATCACTGCAAAATACATGGTGATAGTCTGCTGCTGTTGCTGCTTCTTCATGCTGATGAGGAGGTTATTATAAGGCATCGATAACCCATCAAGGCCATTATTTGAAATTTAGGTGCACTCCATATAAGGATCCCATACCAAAGAATTCTCGTGCACCTCCTGGAGCATCCTCAAAAGTCCGGACAGACATTCCAAAGACAGGCCCTCATCCTCCTCCTCCTCCCCTGAATCTTCCGTGTCTTCTTCCTTGCTAACAGACTTCGTCAGTTCTTCCAAATCCTGGTCCGTCACAGGGTCAGAATGGGCATCAATGAGGGTGTTGACTTCATCCAGGGTGATGTCATCGAAGCCTTCTCCACCAAGTATCCTTGTCAATTGGATGCCTCATCAATGGGCGAATGTTGAATTTCTTCAGGAGAGAAGCCCATATAATCGTCTACACATTCCAGCCACAACTTCCTTCTTCCTGCACACATTAAGCGTCTCCTTCTTCATATCCTTCAATGATCAGCCGATGACCCTCAGACATGTAGTAATCATGAATTTACGCCAACGCCCCTTCAACGTAAATTCACTGTCAGCGACCATTTCCTTCACAAGGTGCTCGAGGAAGTTCCAGGTGTAGAGTGCCTTAAGGCACGGATCATGCCCTGGTCCACAGGCTGGAGGAGAGAGGTGGTGTTGGCAGGGAGGAACTTGAGCCGGACTCTGTCATAATGAAGATCCACAGGGTGGCCACCTGCATTATCCATAATCAACAACACCTTGAACTCCATGCCCAAGTCGTTGAGGTAATCTTTAACTTGAGGGATGAAGCTCTGATGGAATCAGTGAGATATAAGGACTCTGGTGATCCAGGCCTTAGGGTTGTGCATCAAAACACAGGCAGCAACTGCTTATTCTTATTCTTGAGGGCCCTGGGGTTTGCAGCCTTATAAATGAGGCCTCCGTCTGCAACCCAGGGGCTCTGGCTTCATCATTTATGGGGTTATGTCCATGAAGGCATCTTCTTCCAGAACAAGCCAGTCACGTCTATGTTGAACACCTATTATGAATGGTAACCATTATCGCTGATGATCTTCTTGAAGGTCTTGGGATATTTCGCGGCAGCTTCCATGTCTGCCGATGCCCCCTTCCCCATGCAGAGAAACACTCCTCAGTTGGAATTGCTCCTGTAAACGGTGGAATCACCCCTTGCTGGCCTGAAAACCTTCAGGAGCTGATGATGGTCCTGCTTGTGCTCTTCCTCTTCTTCTTCAAGGCTTCGTAGAAGCCTACGAATTTTGCTTCCTGTACGTCGCTGCCAGTTGAAAATGACTGGTAGAGTTGTCGTACCTTCTCGCAAATGATGTTGCCACTGAGGGAAGTGTTCTTCTGATGGCAGTCCTTTATCCATACCGCCAATGCTGACTCCATCCTCAAGATGTTCTTATCACGCACAGTGAAAAATTTCTTGACACTATCTAAGAAGCTAACACTTTCAGCCTTCCTAATCTCCACCTCTTTCTTCTTGATGTACCACTTTCAGCCTTCCTAATCTCCACCTCTTTCTTCTTGATGTACCAGAGTGAGGGATTTTACAACATAGCCTACAGTTCACTAGAAAATTTAAATATAAAGAAAATTAATGAAATTACTGTAATTAACTAATAAAATTATTGGAACATTTGTATATTACAGTATATCCTCTATATTTTACATTACTGTAAACAATTTTCATCAATAATGATTAACTGATTAATCACCGATAATGTTGTGCTACTGCAGCAAAGCTGTTCCTGCCTTTATCATATCCAGAAGTCCTAACCTCTCCTGGAGTCATAACCTTCCTCTGGTACTAAGGGTCTTTGCCAGAAGCCTTAGAAGGAGCAGGGCATTTAGGAGGCATTTAGCATGACTGACAACATGCACAGAAGAAAATAGCGAAAAATACGTAAATCCCCCTAACAGTACATGCTGCACTGGGAGAGATGGTGGGTCACGCCTTACATCTCCACAAGAATGCCAAGGAAAATGAATGGCACTCCTGGCTTGGCTCTTTGCAAAACATCAGCCAGTAGCGTGTCAAGTAGCACTGTGCTTAGTTATTTAACATACCTAAGATGCATTTCTGTTTACATAAAGCTTTGTGTTTGGCTTGGGGCAAACATTTTTGAGAAAAAAATTTATTTATATTTTATTGTGTTTACATTAATAGTACTGTAGTATCTGAAAATTAGTACAGGCAGTTCCCGGTTATCGGCGATCCAGTTTTTCAACGCTTGTCTAGCAACGAAAATTGGCAATTTTTGGAGCCAAATGCACAGATTTCCACTTATCGGTGCTGATAATTGCATACTGGCTCCAATAATAACATATTGGTACTGATACATACCTAACAGAGGTGCCGATAACCAAAAATCGGCAATTTTCAGTTTTTGGCGATTTTCACTTATCATCACGCCATCAGAATGGAACCCCTGCCGATAACTTGGGACTGCCTGTAAATCCTTTTTTTATCATAAAAAATATATTTAGTCACAAAAATAACATGAAAACAATGACATGACAGGTTCAGCAGATGTAAACAAACCTAACAGTTCATTCGGAGGTAGTCTCGTTCTACAAACTACCCACATATTTTAGATATGTTCTATTTTCATCTATTATCATTTCAAAATCATCTTGCAACAGAGCAAAATATCAATAAAATGTACAGTAGGCACAATATATGATGCACAAATGGCCCAGCATCCCACTATCTCTGCCCAGTTCACTAGTGTTTGTTTCACTGCATAGTTTTAATCAGTGTGTATCTTTTTGAATGGTGCCCTAAGATGCATCCTAAATTCCCTGCTTCTTCTATGGCATCTCGACAAGAGCCTAAGCGCCAGAGAAAGGTTGTGATGCACCAGGAGAAGGTATTAGTTATCGTAATGTTGGGTGAAGGGAAAAATCACACCAAAGTAGCCGCCCATTATGGTCTGAACAAGAGTACCGTCTACTTCATTGAGAAAGAATACAAAAGGGAGGATCCTTGCAAAGACCCCCGACGGACCAGGATTTGGAAGATATGGAATGTCTGTCCTGAATTATAAGGAAAGGCAAGCAGCTGCAGCAGATGGTAGGAAATGGGATCATTTATGGAACGCTCCACTAATTTTTCTAATGCCCTTGATTCTGCCATGGACCCCTATAATAACCTCCCAGTCAGCATGAGGAAATATGTCAACATGATGCTGCCTCCTGAAACCCTGAAGAAGTGCCTGAAGAAGCACCCGAAGAAGGGGAAGAGGCACCCCGAGAGATGTAACTCCTCTACTTTGTTGTGCAGTCATATCTTCATTGTCATTCATCGGACTGCACAGCTAATTCATCATCATCATCTTTAATAAACATTCATCAATGGTAAGTACCCGTATGATTTAATCATTATTATTATTATTATTACAGGTGCAGTGTTATTATTATTATTTTTTGGGGAGTCTATTACAGTCATCCTATTCGACTGGGTGGTTTTTATAGTGTGGGGTTCCGGGTTGCATCTTGCCTCCTTAGGAGCCCATCACTTTTCTCACTGTGCGCTGTTTCTAGTAGCACACTTTTCTGCATGAGTCCTGGAGCTACTTCAGCATCTAATTTTTCCAGATTCCTTTTCACAGATCTTGGGATTGTGCCTAGTGTTCCTATGATTTTGGGTACAATTTCACTGGCATACTCCATATCCTCCTTATTTTGATTTTCAGGTCATGATACTTATCAATTTTTCTCTTTCTTTCTCATCTACTCTGATGTCCCATGGTATTGCCACATCAATGAGTGATACTTTCTTCTTGATTTTGCCAATCAATGTCACGTCTGGTCTACTGGCATGTATCACCTTATCTGTTCTGATACCATAGTCCCAGAGGATCTTTGCCTTATCATTTTCTATCACTCCCTCAGGTTGGTGTTTGTACCACTTATTGCTGCAAGCTAGCTGGTGTTTCTTGCACAGGCTCCAGTGGAGGGCTTTTGCTACTGAATCATGCCTCTTTTGCTATGAGGTTTATGGTCTCATCTTTCATATTGCACTTCCTGCATATGGGTGAGATATTATTTCCATAGACTATTGTTCTTTGGACATATCTGGTTTTTAGGGCCTAATCTTGTGCTGCTGTTAGCCTTCCTTCTGTTTCCTTCTTGAGTTCTCCACTCTGTAGCCATTGCCATGTTTCAATACTGGCCAGTTCTTTTGTCGGTCTCATGTACTGTCCGTGCATTGGTTTGTTGTGCCATTCCTCTGTTGTGTTTTTCATTCTCCTGTCTCTGTATACTTCTGGGCCTTCCTGTCTACTTTTATCAGTCCTTCTTCCCAAGCATACTTAGCCACTCGTCTTCACCGGTTTTCAGATATTGCCCCAGTGCTCTGCTCTCGAAGTTAACGCAGTCCTCTATGCTTAGTAGCCCTCTCCCCCCTTCCTTTCGTGTTATGTATAGTCTGTCTGTATTTGCTCTTGGGTGTTGTGCTTTGTGTATTGTCATGTGTTTCCAAGTTTTCTGGTCTATGCTGCAGAGTTCAACTTTAGTCTATGCCATTACCCCTGCACTGTATCTGATTACTGGTACTGCCCATGTGTTTATGGCTTTCGTCATGTTTCTGGCATTGACTTTTGACTTGAGTATCGCCTTAAGTCTCTGGATATATTCTTTCCTGATCGTGTCCTTCATCTCTTGGTGTTTTATATATCTCTCCTATTATTCCCAGGTATTTGTATCTTGTCTCATCTATGTGTTTGATGCTATTCCCGTCTGGTAGGTTTATCCCTTCAGTCCTTGTTACTTTGTCTTTTTGTATGTTGACCAAGGTGCATTTCCCTATTCCAAACCCCATCCTGATGTCCCCAGATACAATCCTTACAGTCTGGATTAGGGTATCTATTTCCTTTGATGTCATCCATGAACATCAGATGGTTAATGCTGTTTCCTCCTTTCTTGAGTTGGTACAGCATCTATCTTCTCCAGTACTTTTGTCATGGGAATCATGGCTTCTATGAAGAGTAGTGGGGACAGTGAGTTACCTTGAAAGATCCCTCTCCTGATGTTAACCTCTGCTAGTCTTATCCCAGAGCTTGTAAATTTGTGTTCCAATTTCGCATTGTATTTTGAGGAAGTCAAACGCTTTCTTGTAATCAATCCATGCCATACTTAGGTTGGTTCATTAACATTTTTCACTCTATTAGGAGCTGGTCTTTTGTGCCCCTACACTTCCTTCTGCAGCCTTTCTATTGGTGGAGGATGGTGTTTGTATCCTCTAGGTAGATGATGTATAGCCTTTCACTGATGATACCTGTTAGTAACTTTCACATTATTGGTAGGCAGGTGATAGGCCCGTAGTTACTTGCTATATTTCCTGGTTCTTGTCTTTCTGTACTAAGGATATTCTTTCTGTGGTCTTCCATTTAAGTGCATGGTGGTTTGTGATAAAATGCTGGAGTTTTTCTGCTATTCGTGGTTGTAGGGCCTTGAAGTTTTGAGCCAGTATCCATTGACTTCATCGGGACCTGAGGCTTTCCAGTTGGGCATTTTCTTTACTTGGTGTCTGACTGTGATCTCGTGAATCTTTGTTTTATTCTCCCAGTTTTTCTGCCTTGATTTCCTGGAGCCATGTTCCATGTTGCATGTTTGTTGTGTGATACTGGATTGCTCCATATGTTCTCCCAGAGTCTCTTACTTGGTTCGGCTTCAGGAATTTCCTGGTGGTTGTCTTCCCCCTCTTAGTTGGCTGTATAGTCTTTTCTGGTTGATTCAAAGAGTTTGTTCTGTTGGTACCCTTTATTTCTGTTCATGTACCATTGGATCTTTTGTGCTTTGGATTTAAGCCTCTGTTTTATATCTTCTATTGTGTTGTTTAGTCCCTTCTCCTGTACTTTGTATTCCTCATTCAGTTCCTCTCTTGTTTTCTTGCTTCTTAGCCTCTTTTCTGGTATCTCTTTCAGTTTACTCAAGTCAGATCTCATCGCCATGATTTGTTTTTCCAGGTGCCTTTTCCAAGGCAGTTGCTGTTTTGGTTTCTGTTGGGTTGGCTGTGATGGTGGTGTTGGTGTTTGCATCACCATGAGTTCTACTACTAGTCTTGCTCCTGCATATGCCAGGCTATTTGTTTCTGTGACACTGGTGGTGTGGATTAGTCTCATTATTCCATTAACTTCACTTGTTTTTTCTCTTAGTTTCTTTGTGTTGTACCCTTTCATGGAGAGGATCTTTGTACCTGGCTTCATCCATTGTCTGATCTTTTCCACCCATTCCGACCTCTCTGTTACCACTTCGGTGTTTCCTCATGTCGTTCTTTGGTAGCTTATCATTCCTGTCATTTTCTGTGTCATCGTCTCTTAGTTTGTCATCTTGTCCTTTGTTGCTGGGTGTTATTTCTCTTTTCAGTTCCACTCTTTCTGTTGTGGAGAGCCAGTCCTTTTTCTTAATGTTCCTTACTTGGTCTGCCAGCCTCTGTTCTGTTTGAGGGGTGTTGTTTCTCTCATTCCAGATGTTGACCAGTCTTCTTCTGTATCCTCTTTCCGTCGGGTTGCTTCTGATGTAAGCACCTCCATATTCCTTATTTCTTCTCTTGTCCATTTCTTCTTCTGGTTTGCAGAGCTCTGTAGCTCAGTCTCTGGTTGCTGGTTACTGTCATTGTGGTGGTCAGTTGCTGAATGACAACCTCCAAGTACCTGACTGCCCTCCCCGTTGACTGGGTTGTATACCTGGCTGCGGATGAAGCTCCTCTGTTGCCAGAGGTTCCATTTATATCATTGTCATTTATTCTTTCATTTCTTTCCATGACTGCTGAGTTTTGCTATTTAACCCATAGCTGGACTGGACCCTACCCCATCAAGAATAGGTACCCATTTACAGCTGAGTAGACTGAAGAAATTATGGTAAAGATCCTTTCCCAAGGAATCAACGACAAGGAGAGCGGGTACCCATCCAATGACTGACCAGCCCCAATGTTGCTTAACCAGTCCATCAATGATCTAAACCACTCTGCCACGGCACCCATTATTATTATTATTATTATTATTATTATTATTATTATTAAATATTTGAAAATCAGTACTGTAAATCAATTTTATCATAAAAAAGGGATTTTGACAAAGGAAAAATCTATTTCTGAGAAGGTCCGTGTCACCACGGTGAAATTCCATTACAGCACGAATTTCTAGGTATAACCTTGCTAGATATACCAGAGAAAAGAGCTTTCAGGAAAGCTGGGGTTACTACCCCAGTCGGCGTCTTCAGGAAGGCGTCGGTATAAGAAGGGTGAGTGAATTACCACTACCACGAAACCTACTCGAAAGATCTCTCCCTATCAAAATCCCGGAACAGAGCGGTGAGCCGTTACAGCCCCCACACCAAACACCCGCCAGGACGGCGACACCAGCGCCACCTACCTCATTCCATGCTAGCACTAACCCCAGACTTGGCATGTGCAAGAGGGGGAGAGTACTAGGTAATGCAGGGAGGGTCACCGGGTGACACGGGACCTTCCTCAGAAATAGATTTTCCTTTGTCAAAATCCCTTTTCTGAGTCCAGTCCCGTGTCAGCCGGTGAAATCGTGATAGAGAATCATGCCAAGGCTGCAACTACCAGGAAAAAGAAATGGGGGTAATCTGAAGAAAAAGGCAAAAGTTTTACCAAAATAATTTTAATTAAGCAATCTCTTCCGTGTAGCAAGAACACTAAGACTAAGGCATATTAAATCTAAGGCACATTAAAACTTAATACTATGAAACATGGGCAGGTCCCGCACAACGGAGAAAAAGCCCCAAAAACCTTAAAATTACTTAAAGCAAGTTGAAACATGAAAATGTGCACAAAATAACTGCAAATATAACCTTAATACTATACACATAAACTTAGGCTAAACACGTAAGAGACAAAATCAATTAGCATTAATATATACATTCATCTGGGGTACGTGGAGCCAAATAAAAACTGTCAGTACCCCACAAGAAAAACAATCATGGCATGTCAGATTACACTTTTCCATCATCAGGTACAAGAAACATCAATATGAGGAGCCAGGCAGTGAGGTATAATCAACCAGGAGAATAAGCAGAAAAGTAAATGAGGCAGGCGGGCGGGGAAAAGGAAAGGACAAGGATATGATTAATTAAGGTGGGGAGATGACACTTCCCACAGCTATGGTAGAAAATTTCAGGGCTTGAGCGTTTTTAAATAGTGGCGTTTAAACACTAGAGGTGATTTCAACCCGTAAATTTAGATAACTCTGAAAAGTCCATATTATGAAAGTAATTAATGGAAGTAGCAACTGCTCGAATATCATGAACCTTGGGGATTGAATCTGGGTTGGCCTGTTTAATGAAATATAAAATTTGTTGTCTTATAGCATTTAGTGAAAGAGTACCACCTTTCTCCCTGATAAAAAGAGGACCCGACTTACTCTGTGGAGTTCTTAAAAGGTAAGATTTAAGTGTATAAACTGGACATAAAGACTGGTCTTGAGGAAGGGCACCACCTTCCAAGGAGACCACCTGTCCTGTGGGTCTTCGTTCTTAGCTAAAAATCTAGGGTCAGGGGAAAGGAGGACCTCTCAGACGGGAGGAAGTTCACATAATTATCACCTCTAGTGAGAGCCGACAGCTCTGAGATTCTAGCACCTGAAGCCAAGCTAATCAAAAATAAAGTCTTCCTTAACAGATCCTGATAAGAGCAATGAAAGTTATCCATCTCTGATGCTAACTTGAGGACGTCATTGAGAAACCACGTAACAGACTGTGGGCGTGATACTGGTCTCAGACGAGCGCATGCTCTGGGGATAGATGAAAAAGTAGGAATCTGTGAGGTCGATTTTAAAGCCGTAAAGAAATACTTTCTTTAATGCTGACTTGATTGTGGTAATAGTGGCCGGAGCAAGGCCTTTCTCAAACAATGATCTAAAGAAGGAAACTCCTAAATTAGCTGTCATGATTTTGGCTTCAGATGCTTTTAGGAAGGAGGCTAATTTTTTTGACTGCTGAGTCATACTGTCTAATAGTAGAATCTCTTTTATCTGATTCTAAAAACAGAGTGTTGACAGGGTCAATGTTAGCTCCTTTTGAGCTGCGAATTTTATAAAGTCCATAAAACTAGGGCATTCTGAATTCTTGAGAAGCTGACACAGTCTTGGTTTGTACTGTCTGAGTCAGAATGGGCTTGGGAATCCGAAGACTCCGTAATCCCAGTTCCTGAAGAAGAGAACCAATTGCTCTTCGGCCAATAGGGGCTACTAGGGCTAATTGACCTTTGAATGTCCTGAGTTTGTGTAAAACTTTCAGCAGTAAATTTATTGGGGGAAAAGATAAATCTTCTCCCAACTGTTCCAATCTACTGTCATTGCGTCTGTGGCGAACGCCTGAGGGTCCAGGTTGGGGGCCACATAACAGGGGAGCTTGAAGTTGCTCTCCGTTGCGAACAGATCCACTTGGAGGCCCGGAACCGGCGGCAAATCCATTTGAAAGATTCCACGTCCAGGGACCACTCCGTCTCCAACGGAGTATTCCTGGACAGGAATCCGCCACCACGTTCCGTACCCCGCTAGGTGGGTGGCTGACAGGTGCCAGCCGTGCTTGTTCGCCAGGGAGAAGATAGCAACCATTACTTGGTTTTACTCGGCCTGATTTGGAGCCTGTTGATGCAATGAACTACCACTGCGCCCCAGCCTGATATGAATCTCGGTGTTGATTTTCTTCAAAGTTAGAAAAGACAATATGGAACTGCTGTTTTTCCTTGTACTTTTGTTTTGTGAATATCCCCCAGCCGCAAGGGAAGCGTCTGTGTGAACTACTAGTGCCGGAGGGGGAAAATGAAAGCGGAACTGTATTGGACAGGCCTTTGACTGTGGCCCACGGTCGCAACCTTGTCTTTAAGATTTGAGGATAGAGGAGACCTTGTCTCTGAGCTTGACATTGGCTCGACTCCGCCACACTCTGTTTATGTCTTTTAACTTCGCTTTTAATAGCAGGTTTGTCACTGAGGCAAACTGAAGAGACCCAAGGACCCTTTCTTGGGACCGGCGGGATGCTGATGGATTTTTGAGAAACTCCTGGTGAGAGATGCTATCTCTTTCCTCTTGGGAGGCGGAAGGGACAGCGTGTGAGATGACAGATCCCATTGGAGACCCAACCACTGAAACCGGGACTCCGGAGTCAGGCGGGACTTCTCTCTGTTCAGTTGAAAACCCAGCGACTCCAGGAAATTGATGACTATGGACGTGGCTTTCTGACACTCCGGAACTGTTGGTGCCCAAATTATCCAATCGTCTAAATATGCTGCTAGGGATATCCCTTGAGACCGGAGTTGCTGTACTACCGTGTCCGCCAGCTTTGTGAATATCCTGGCGCAATGTTCAGACCGAAGGGCATGACCCTGAAGGAGTAGGCTTGATTCCCGAGTCTGAAACCGAGGAACTGAGAGAAGTTCCGCGCAACCGGGGCGTGATAATAAGCGTCTGAAAGATCGATAGAGGTGGTGACGGCTCCACGCGAAGTAGAGTCCGTACCTGAGCTACCGTAAGCATGCGAAATTTGTCGCATTTTATGTAGAGATTTAGACGCGACAGATCCAGGATCACTCTTTGCTGATCGGAGTCTTTTTGGGAACAGTGAATAACCTGCCTTGAAACTTTAGGTGCCTTACTTTCTTTATTGCTCGTTTGTTGAGCAATTCTGTCACATAATCCTTTAGGATTGCTGTGGGTGGCTGGTAAAACCTGGTTAGAGGAGGAGGTTTTGATCCAGCTCCATCCTAGTCCTTTGGACACAATGCTGTGTGCCCAAGGGCTGAAGGTCCATTGGTCCCTGAACCAAAACAGGCGACCGCCTACCTGTGTTCTCTCAGTGGGAGGGGCGGGTTTATTCCCCTACCACGTCCAGGTCTTCCCTTGGGGTGGTGTTGGGCTTCCTCTATGAGGGCTTTGCCTCTTCCTCCCCTTGCAACCCTATTAAGGCCGTGAAAATAACCACGGCCCTCATATGTGGGGTTGTATGCTGGTGAGGCCACATAGGAGGGTGCAGCTGGTTGGACCAGCACATACTGTTGGGGGTGAGCCTTAGAAGTGGAAGGCTGCGCCACTGCCGAGACCGGGGCGGCTTGGACTACTGCCTGATGGTGGGGCCTCTTATGCCTCCTGAAAGCGTTTACCTCCTCTCGATTGGGGGCGGCCGATTCTGGGGTCTTACGCGCCATAGGCGAAATACCCCAGCGAGAACGCGAACTCTGGTTGGCCCGTGTAGCCTCGGCCATAACACTCGTGACCTCCTCTTCAGGGAAGAGGTTAGGTCCCCAGATCGAGCTTTTCACGAGCTTGTTAGGCTCGTGACGGATAGTCGCATCGGCAAAGATGAACTTCCTGCATTCCAGTCTGGCCATGATAAATTCAAATAGGTCAGACTGGAAACCTGCCAGCAAGGACTTAGCCAAAACCTGAAAGAAAGGTTCGTCCGAGCAGGAGACGGCAGTAGCTTCAGTAAGGCATACGGAGTTCAACGGACCGGGCTAACTTAACCGGGCATCAAACTCCGCTTTCAAAGAGATTCCGGCAGCTTGGGAGCTGCTCACTGAACTGCGTGGAAGCGCAGAAGGGGTCCAGCTTCCCGACCGTGAAAGTGGACGGGCGTCTGACCAGAACTCATTACTTCCTGGGAATACCAGGAAGTAGGGTCTGTCTCCCTTAGCTGTGGTAACGGATTACCATCAAAGCCGGGCTCGGGCCGTAGCCAGAGCGACTTTGTCAAGCAAGGGGTGGGAAGGTTGTCTCCCAGGGCAACATGGTAAAGTTGCCCTTGAAAGGAGTCAACTTCAGTGTTGTCTGCCTGCCACTCCGTCAGAGTCGCAGGAGAGCCGACTGAGCTTGGTCCCTAGGGATGACAGTCTCCTAGGAACCTTGAATCAATGCTTCCTCTCCAAAGACGTCCTGGGTAAGGGGGCAGGAGATCGGGGAAGAACTCCAATTCCTGTCTCCTGCCAGACCTTCTCCCATCATGTTGGATGGCCTTGTCTCCAAGGGTTACCGACATCAACGGCGGAGGTCCATCGGGATAAATACTGTGGTTCTGGGGGTGGGCGAGCCATTCAGTATGTTATCATGATTAAACTGGAGATTTTGTTAAATCTCGTCCAAGTCCTCCGTGAACCTTGTCTCAAAGGCGTGCAAAGTTTTGCAGCCCTCTCGCGCCTTTGCTGGAGGAACCAGATTTGCTCCTGGAGGCTACAGGCCCTGATTAGCCTTCGACGGGGGAAGGGCGTGCCTGCTGGAGGACAGGACTTATAGCCCTCTTTGCCTTCCATGAAGTCTTCAACCCAACTTGGGGATAGCAGACGGAGCTCTATCACCCAAGGAGGAAGACTTCACAAAACCTGCAAATGAAGAAACTGATGAAGCAGGGGAGTCAAATCATCAACAACCTCACCTACCTCACCACTTACCACCTGGTCCTGGAGTGTTCATCATGGGTTCCAGGTCTGAGATCCATGGCGGCTCGCCCCCTCAGCGAGGATATCCACTTGGGGTGGCTGGGTCATCCATCGGATCTGCTGGATGATAGGGGTGGCAAGATCTTCAGGTGCGCCGCCACCCGTGCGCCCGGGGTAGAGCAAGTCCCTCAACCTGGCGTCGAGGCGTAGGGCTTCCCGGCGGAACGTTCCTGCCAAACCCAGCCACCCAGGCGGAGGGATTCAAGGCAGACTTCTTGGAAGTTTCGTCCGCCTGCAAGAAAACCAACAATTAGCTAAGAACGAAAACCATTCCGGAACCTCACAAACAATATACAATATACAATATGAGGAGCATAAAGGAGTAATGTAAAGACTGTCACTTACCAACTCATCCTGGACAGTTGTGCAGAGAGCGAAGCAAACCTCACAACCATCAGGGTGCCAAACAACCAGGTCATCCAGGCGGACCGCACAACCAGCGTGGGTCCGCAAACTACGTGACCGTAAGGTTGTTGGAGGGAGGCGGTGCACCCGGCTCCTCACAGCGAACAGTCTGTAAGTAGAAAAGTACATGAACCTCCCACCTAAGCAAACTAAAGCTGGCGCAGGCCGGGGAACTCAACTGCAACCGGAATACTCCGGCGGAGAAGAACTCCCTAACATAAACTGGGCCAATAAGCTCTAAATTACACAGAGTGGAAGGTAAAAGATTTCAGACCCCGGAGTACTCGAGGAATGAAGAAAGAGACCAGGAACTAACCATAAGGGCTGCCAGTAAAATAACGGAGACCCCCGGTATAGGACCGGACTCACGTATATATATATAATGAATAAAGGAAGTACTCCTGTAGATAACAGACTTATCTAAAAAAAAAAAAACAAAAACAGTAACAAGTGATGGTAAGAACTCAAGAGGATGGAGGGATCCGTTCCCCTATAATGAAAAACCTTCCGCCCTTACTTCCCGCGGAGAAACAAGACGGGTAAAATGCTCGTATGTTCATAACATAGGCTGAAGCAATATATTTCCCAGATCAACGTAATCCGACGGGAGATGAGAGGTGTGGGAGAAACACGTTCGAGTAAACAAACCACCAACCCCAATACAGCGATGCTAGGGACAATATGGGAGGAGCGAATCCCTCAACCAACAAGGAGAAGTCCCTGAACTCGGAGAAAACGCCATCTAGCGTCACCCGCACGAGTAGAGCAAGGCTGGAGGAGAGGAGGGGAGGAGGGGAGGAGTAGGCTACCAGGAAGGAACAGGAGACGGGGGAAAAACTCACCCGCTCAACTGCACCATACCTCCCAGACCATGAATCTTGGAGGGTAATATGACTGGAAGCAACCAACCCAAAGCCCGACTCCTACCTAGGCGAAGCCTAATATGGACCTAACCTTAGTATAGGCTAGGAAAAAGGGGAGGGCAAAGGGAGGGAGGAAAGCAACAGGGAGAGAAATTTTGTGCGAGAACCAGCAGGGATCGAGAATGGCGGGCAAGGGGGCGACTAGCCTAGAGAAACACATCCCAAGAACTCTATTCCCCCAAATGGAGGAAGAGAACTAAGGGCTCACTCTGCCCACGAAAAACGATCCCGGAGGAAACAGCAACAAAACTCCCTCAACCTGAACTCCCCACCCAGGGCAAGGGGATGGACCAAACAAGCCTACTCCACAAATAACCATCACTCATAAAAACTAAAATGTGCTCAACAGAGAGCGTAGCCTACCACGGGAAGCGGTTAGATCTGAGGCTGCCGCCAGCACCGAGGTAAACCACTCAATAAAATAATAAAAAATAAAAATAAAAATAAAACTACAAGAGCACCATCTTCAAGAAAAATTAATTAGCCTAGTAAGACCAAAAATAATAAGGAACCCAACCTGGGGGGGGTTACCTAGACGGGGCATCACTCTCACAAAGGCCAGAGGCCAATGAAATAATTCATAAGGGGGGGAGCCACATGGAACCACCAGGAAGGGAACCAAGGGGCAAAAACTATCTATAACGACGAGGAGACGACTCCAACTGAAAAGAACAGAAGGAGACGCCTCGCGGTCGACATGGCTGGCTGGGGACGCCGTGGCGACATAATAAGATCTCGATATTTATGAAAATACGAGACCATAACAGCCAAAAAATAGAACAAAACCCCACAAGAAGATGGTACTTAACTTGGAAATGGTAAAGCTGCTCGACGCCATCGTAGAAAGCAGAAAAATCCAAAATAATGGAAAGAGCACACAAAAGAAACCGTGAATTCACGTGCTAGAAAATGGAATGAGGTAGGTGGCGCTGGTGTCGCCGTCCTGGCGGGTGTTTGGTGTGGGGGCTGTAACGGCTCACCGCTCCGTTCCGGGGATTTTGATAGGGAGAGATCTTTCGAGTAGGTTTCCGTGGTAGTGGTAATTCACTCACCCCTTCTTATACCGGCGCCTTCCTGGAAGGCACGCTCGACTGGGGTAGTAACCCCAGCTTTCCTGAAAGCTCTTTTTCTCTGGTATATCTAGCAAGGTTATACCTAGAAATTCGTGCTGTAATGGAATTTCACCGGCTGACACGGGACTGGACTCAGAAAATGTATTTTTAGTCACAAATATAATATGAAAATATAGTAATTAGTGAACAGTGCTCTACCTGAAAGATCTATAAACAGTGAATTTTCCACGATATGTCTGGAATAACGTTCCACAAAAAATCAGCAATTAACTGATGCTACGAATGGTGAACCCGATACCCGAGGGTCAGCTGTACAGTACTATCAAACTATTACCCAGCTTTTATGTTTCTCCTGACAATCAACAACTAACACTTTAATGTCAAACAATAGTGACTCCACACTAGTTATCATAACCTTTATCCCGCTTCTATGTACAAATACATATATATCTTTCTCTAACCTCTCATTATGCA
Organism: Macrobrachium rosenbergii; assembly: GCF_040412425.1. Taxonomy (NCBI): domain Eukaryota; kingdom Metazoa; phylum Arthropoda; class Malacostraca; order Decapoda; family Palaemonidae; genus Macrobrachium; species Macrobrachium rosenbergii. Next base: position 1,079,314 of record NW_027100723.1, on the reverse strand, counting down.
TTTCTGAAATACATCAAATCATAGAGACATAGATGTACATCTTTGTACTGAACATATTGTTATGTCAACCAATGTAGCTGCATTTTATCATCAGTTTCACCAACACAAAACATGACATAAATCTCCAAAAACAACTGTTGACATAAATCAGCCTAAATAACTCCATTGCCCAAGTATCAATACTACAGGCTCTCTCTGGTTTACCCCCAGATTGGGACCACCCAACGGGACATGGTGAGGGCTCTTGAGCCCTCAAGAATCTGTTCAAAGTTTAGTCAAAAATAACCAGTCCCCTACCAAATACATTTGTTTGGATTAAATTATAAAGGAATTTTCCCCCCCTGTTACTAAAATAAAAACACCCTGATGAATAGGAAAACTATTCCTAACATACATTGCTGATAATGGGTTTATACCCCTTCCCTAAATAGTGAGAACTGTGGTAGAACCATCAACTGCCTTATTGATAATGTTCAGACCTGAGAGTTATGAGTATTGATAGCTCAAGGGCACCTTAACTATTCTTAAGGGCTGGACCATAATTCCAGGGGTCTGGTTCTAGGGATAGGACTCTTGGCATTCTATCCGGTTTGCCCATAACATGATTAGGGTGGGGATGATTGTATTCTTGTAATACTCTCAGTCTAGAATGTGGGTTTGGCTTACACTTGGGCCACTCTAATCATGTTGTGCCAGGTCCCCTGTGGGGGTACCATAAAACTATGGACATTTTGACCTCAGTTCTCACTTGTGCCATTAGTGGAAGAATAAACTCCATGAAAGGCTGATGATATCTTTTTAAGGTTTTCAGGTTTACTTTTTTTCTCCCGCCAATCTTTATGACAAGTCATTATAAGGATTTGAGTACCCTGGACCCTGATGGTAGTGAATCTCATTCAGTTGAACGACCTCTGGAACCTCATCTGACAATCCTTCTTTAGAAAAGTCAAAACAAATTGAATGAATAACACTGAACCATATGCTCCAGTACAGAGAAACCAATAAAAGTAAATACCATTTTGACCCAACCTTGACTCATGACTCCTCTTTGGGAGTGGCAGTTGCATCAGGTTTTCTAACTCGCCAAATTGACCAGAAAATATCAGCACTCAAGTTGGAAAATTATTTATTGAGCAGACCGCTCTATGACTGAAATGTCGTTTAGACAAATAAAGAAAAGACTTGAAAACATAGAATACAACAAAATAGTCAATCTGAAAATTATTTAACAATAAAAAAAGATAGATAACATAAATATAAAAATAAAAAAGATGATACTATGAACAGTATTCGAAATTACCATTGTACTTCCTGAGAATAATAACCTGACATTTGAAAAGAAAATCGCTGTTAGACTCACTTAAAACCTGGAGATACCCCAAGTGGGATTGCAACTATATGATCTGCCAAGTAAACAGATGAATAAACAAGTCTTAAAATCGTAAAAATAAATTTGACTGGCCAAGACCTACCTCAGAAAATAAAAATTTTAGGGCCAAACTAAGAGAAGTGACCATACGTCCCAAAGCCGCTACAATGTCAGGGTGCTTGTAGTAAATATGAGCATCAGAAAAATATTGTCAGAAATGAACCTGTATCCCAGGATTCTTGTGGATCTGAAGAACATGTCACCAATGGAAGTCCCAACCATAAACTGTGGGCAAAACCATCATGCAAGATCCAAGAATGTATGTACTATATATACAATACAGAGCTGAAAATATTGCAAAGAACTGGAATGTCTGTAAAAGAAGCTAAATTAGAATTGAAAGTAAGAGGTTCAGATCTGTCTAAAGCATTACATATTCTTCAAAACAAGAACCAATAATGAAACAAAATGCACAGAAAAGTTAATCTCAGAAAATTAATGCTTTACAAATAAAAACTAAAACAGTAAAGAATAAAGAAACAAGTACAAATGGGATGAATAATATTTTATCAATTCATTTTGAAATATTAATGCAAATAGGAACACAGGAGAATGCTACTATGGATTAACAAGGAGGGACCTGATAGACTGGAAATTAAGGCCTGAAAACAAAAAACCAACAATTGTTAGACCCCGAACATCGGCCAAATCAAAGAAAAGATATAAAGAAAGAACAAAAACAAGTTAAGAATATACCATTATCTCCAAAAATAATAAAAAACCAATGGACCTGAGATATCCAAAATACCGAAGGAAAGTGGAGAGACAACTGTACCTTTTCCAACTTCCCAAATATGTCTTGGAGAAACAAACTCCATCACCAATAATTGGTACAACAAGAACAAATAAACAAAAAATATACATGACAACTCTTGTGGATGTAATGATTGTTTCATAGCGTTGTGCAACAATAACAAAAACATAACAAAAGATGATTTAACAAACATTATAAGAAACTATGAAATATAGAAAAAAAGAAACCAGATTTGAGTACCCATGAAAAAAGGTTGCATGTGCGTCGAGCATTTAGTATATTATAAAGAAAAACAAATGAATATCATGAGTAAATTATTAGAAAAAATCCAAGTTGATAATACAAAAAAAAAGAGAGTAAAACTCGACCATTATAATAAAATATTTTCATTAGCTATATTATAAATGGAACGCTAAATGGACTGCAGACAAAGATTACACTGGAGAAATACAACGATTACTAAAAGACGAATCTGAACCTATGATATTATGTTTACAACATGTCAACAAAACAATATCAACAATAGGTAAATAAACTTAGCATCTTCATCTAGACAGGAAGAAGAAATCTTGAAAGTTTGCTATATATGTACATAACAAAGGCTGCTGTTATCCACAAGGTCTCCAACTTTAATGATCTGGGAAATATCAAGTATTAGTATATGAATAAAAACGATAATTACGTAATGTTATAATTTATACAACCAACCCAATAAAAATTATGACTTTGTTTCTCTGGACTTAAAGAGAGGTTAATAATGCCAAAGGCCTACATTAATAGTAGGTGATTTTAATCCCCAAAACAACCCAATGTCTGACTGTAATTTCACAGACTCAAATAGAGCAGGAAGTAAAATAGAAAATTCATAAATTCATATGACATGTGCTGCATAAATGATAACAAATCAACACATATTTTTTCTAACACTTGGAACATTTTCCTCAATCGACTTAACTCTGTATACAACAAACATAGTTGACAGATTGGATTGGAATACAGTTAACAACTTGCATACACGTGATCATTTTCCCACTATCAATTTTATTATTTGCAAAAAACCCCACAAGCATGTCCTCAATATAACATTTATAAATGACGGAAAGGGGAGCAATATGAATTCCACACTACATATCCCAATTTGAATATTTGAAAAACCATAATGAAACTAATAAATTTCTTGTTGATTTCATTATAAATGCAGGCCAAATAAAGCAATACCAAAATCCAAATCTCATCAACAAAACACAAGATGCTGGTGGTCTGAAAAACTAACAGAAATTAATAAAAATAAAACACCAAATTGGAAGACGATTAGATAATCTGAATAGAAAAATTCAGTAAAATAAACAAAACATTACCGATATTGAAGAGGCCCTTACAAAAGCTATGTTATCTATTAAAAATAAATACATTAAAACCTCTATATAACAAAATATCTGCAAAATTTAAAGAGGCGGTAATAGATGAGGAAGAATCATTTCGTGGAGAAAATATGTATCAGATCTCTCTAATACCACTCCCTATACAAAAAATATGGGGAAGAAAAATTCAGGAAAATAAATGGTCCATGTTAAAATGGACCTCAACATGCCATAATAAAATATGGGAAAAGAATCATCTTCATCTAAAGAAATAAAGACTTAGTAATAGGTGAAAATTTAGCAAAAGTAAGTAGCGACAAAAATTTAGATGAGCATTTACGAACAAAGGAAAATAGTATAGAGTTAATAACAATAAATGGAGGTGACAGTATTTGTTTTGAAATGATCTGCCATTTAGCACCTTTGGCAACATACAGTATATTAGAGTTTATAACCACATGTGGCTTAAAATTTATCTCCTAATGAGTGGAGGAAAGCTGTAATTATTCCTATCCCAAACCTGGAAAAACCCAGTAATGCAAGCAATTACAGACCAATTTCTTTAACTAGTTGTCTATGAAATTACCAGAAAAATGGTAAATGCTCAACTAACCTGGCAGCATGACGAAAAAAAAATTTGCTCCAATTTGGGTCACCAAGTAACAGACAGACACTGGATTCTCTGTCTAACTATAAAGACCACATGAAGAGGACTTGATTTAACGAAAACAAATTACTGTACCATAGTCGTCTTTTTGACACTGAAAAATAAATATGATAATACAAAAAGGTATGCAATATTAAAAACGTTACATAAAAATAACATCCGTGGATATTTACCTGGGTTTATACAAACTTTCTGACAAACCCTTTTCAGGGACGAATTGAGATGTTCCTTCAAAATTTCCACTTGAAAATGGTGTTCCACAAGCAGGAGTCCTTAGTGAGCACACTGTTTCTTTACTGGAATAAACGATATCAGTAATAATCTGGACTCTATTGGAATTAAAAGTAAGTTGTACATGCAATTTTGGCATATATTATTCAGCATCTGACTAAAACATGCTGGAGAATTAGGTCATTTTAATAAAGATAGATGAATGGACCTCATCTGTGTCTTTTTTCTATTGAAAGGACTTAAGCAGTAATGTTTTATAAAAATAAAAAGTGGAAAAAAAACACGAAATAAATAAAAAATCAGAAATCATTCCATACCAATTGGCCAAACAGCAAAAAACCTGGCGAGTTTACAGATTGATACTCACTTGAACTGGAAAGCCCACATAACATACATGAAATCAAAATGTAATAGAGCATTAAACTTAATTAAAAACTTCCAACACTACTTGGGGAGCCAGAAGACATAGCAGTCTTTCTGTATAAAGCAACAGTGCTGTTTAGCCTTGATTATAAAAGTGAAATAATACGCCAGACCGTGGGGTTCCAAAACATACCTAATCCCTTCGACATGCTCTCCTGAGTCCTGGAGTCCAGCAGAGGTCCAGGCCTAGAGGCATGATGGGGCGGGCTGACGCCCACCAAAACTACACTGGGGGCACTTTCACTTCACAACACTTTTCTGGAGAGCTGACACCTTGCCTCTAATGCACACTGATTCCATCATGGCGAAAGCATGGTCTCCACTGGCACATCTCAGGGGCTGAGACAAAACCACAGGGTTAGGTTCTAAAAACCTACAGGGAGTTAGGGCCGACAAGTCCAAAGCACTTCCAAAGAGAAGCACTCCGGAGCGAAGACCTCCTCAGTCGACTCACGCAACTTCCTCACATATTTATCATAAATGAAGATTCATTTTCAGTCAAAGAAGCAACATCACACCTATCATTCAACATGCATATATGCTTCCTACAGTTAGAACATGCAGTGAGGGTCAACGCAGCTTCCCAACCACCTTACACTCAGACATCACACACAATCCAAAGTGTAGCAGAGCTGACCCAGACATAATGATAGTCTAATTCAAATCAAAAAAAAAAAAGCAATTTGAGGGACGTACCGATCCAAAGTCAAAATACCAAAAGACAATCAGATACTTAACCAAAAAGCAAATCCTATGACGGAGGTGCAGACAACAGGTGTTGACAACACATATGACAGAGAAAATCTGAATAGAAAATGGGAATGGTTTGATATCAGCTCCATTGGAATGGGTACTAACCACCTGGACTCCCCACTCGTAAGGTGTCACATCAGTTTTGGAATGATCTGTCGGACTCTCAGAATACAGCTCAAATATATCTGACAGGTTGTAAGTTTCATGAACAAAGAATGCATACTGTGGGGTATCAGCTTTACGCAAAACAAATTCTATTAATTCTGACCACAAAAGTCCGCTAACAGTTTCTAACAATTATCTACTTGCTTTATGCACCAAAAAGGAAGCAGAAGATGGAGCTACAGTAGGTGTAACTGGAAGTGGAGGAGAAAAGGTGAAGGGAAGGAGGTGGAGGTGTTGGGAGAGATAGGTGGAATAGGTGAGGAAGCTTAGAAATAATCCATGTATGTCTAATCAGTTGCCTCTCACCTGTCTGCATCCCTATTCTTCCTTTAACTAAGGAATTTCTTCATCACTGCATTAGATCAGTCCTGAAGTCCTCACACTTTTTTTTAAAGATCACACTGCACCATGACCCCTAAACTGACACAAATAGATTACCTACCTATTTCTACCAAGTACATCCTAAAAACACAAAGTCATTGTGGAAGAATTAATATTCTAAGTTCCTGCTTCAGTTGAAGACATTTATCAGACTAAAAAAAAAAAAAAAGTCATAAAAAAAAAAGTCACACCACTCTGAAATAATGCAACAGCAAAATTACTGAACGCCTAGAAGCTTCAATTGCTACAACAGTAAGAAGAATTCTGATGAGAACTAAAACATTCAAACCCACTAGTGGAGAACAGGTGAACTAGACTATCCATCCAGGTCACCCAAGCATTCCCTCTTCTCTTTTCTGAATGCTGACCATACCTAACTGCACAAAGATGTAAACTATCTTTAACAACAGGTAAGATTCATCCCAAAATAAACACTATTAAAATTCCACAGAACAACAAAATTAAAGAATTGGAACAATGGTAAGCTGTTAGGGATTTAAGTATGTGTTCTTTAGTAACTAATATAGTATTACTTAACTGGTAGATCATGCAGAATTAACTGAGAAATTCCACATTAAGAGTTGACTGAATTTGTGGAAAATAAGTGGATGTAAGCGATAGAACACTTGGTTGTATTAAAAGATACAAACTTTACTCACTGGACTGTAATTTTCCAAATCTTTCTATCACATCCACCTATGAGTGATGTTTGCCTCCCACATACATGGGCATGCAAAGAATTATTCTGGCTGCCGTTGGCAGACCAGGATCCACCCGTGCATGCATAATACTGGATGACTGTTGTTTCTTTCTTTTGTTAACACATTTCTCTGCACTGGACCTTAGTATTTCTTCAACTAGTATCCACCTTGATTTTAATTGGTCTGTTAATGAAGATTTAAATGGAAGTGATCACTACCCGATCCATTTGAAATATGCTCTGAATGCTCCATCTGAAGTTTTACCTAAGTGGAAGGTAGAGGACGTAGACTGGGATAAATTTAGTAAGGGTGTCAATCTAGATAGGGAGTTTGAGTCCTTTCATTCTCATCTAGATGCCTATGATTACTTTATTGAATCTACTTTGAAGAGTGCTGAAAGCTCGATTCCAAAAACAAAAGGCAAACCGTAGACCTGCAGTTCCCCGGTGGAATAAGACAGTGGTATATTCCTGAGAAAAGTGACTAGGAAATGCTACAGACGTTGGCAAAACTAGTGGCTCCCCTCAGTCTAAATTAATCTACAAACGTGCTTTCTTAGCCAAGCAGTTATGCTTTTTTATAAGAAAGCCAAAAGAGAATGTTGGCTTTACTATATTAATGGAATAAACTCCAAGACCCCACTAAGAGCGGGTGTGGCGCAAAATAGGAAACTGGAGGGAAAATTTCCAGCGTCACTCATTGGTCGTTAAAAATAAATGACACTCTAATCACAGAGCCCACTGAAGTTGCTAATGAGCTAGGAAACACTTTTCTAAAAGCTTCCGCCTTAACAATTATTCTCCAGGAATTTCAAAGAATTAGGAATTTGAAATGTGTCTGAAAAGCCTTGATTCGGGAAAATCTGAACCATACAACTACAATTTTCTCAAGAGAACTCTCTGTGAGGCGCTCTCCTCAAGTGAATCCACAGCTCCAGGTGAGGATACAATCATATATGAAATGCTGGAAACACCTCCCAGATGATGCCAAAAAAATATTTACTGAAGATTATAAACAAAATATGGGAAACTGGAATTTTACCAAGGACTGGAAAATATCCATAATTGTCCTGGTGTTAAAAAGCCTAATAAAGATAGTTTTTCCTTAAGCCACCAGCTATAGACCAATAGCTCTTTACGCAGCTGTATGTAAGCTGATGAGAAAATGATAAATACTAGACTGGTTTGGCACCTGGAGACCAAAGGATTACTATCACATTTCAATTTGGTTTCAGAAAAACCGCTCCACCCTTGATCCCTTTGCTGAGGCTGACCACAACCAGCAAGGATTCACAAAAAGTGTCAGACCATTGGCATATTTTTTGACTTGGAGAGCATATGATTAATTACCTGGAGAATTGGCATCATGAAACAATTGCACAAGATGGGCATATGTAAGAATGGTCAGGTTTATATATTCCTTTTATCAGACAGACTTTTAGTAAGAGGGAAACTCCTTCTCCTAACCTTTATGCAGGAGGAAGGAGTTCCTCAAGGGGAAGCGTTTAAGTGTAACACTTTTTCAGTGGCAATAAATAGCGTGATTGAAAAAATCTCGCCCCCTGTTAAATGCTCGCTTTTTGTCGATGACCTTGCAATATACTGCACAGGATATGATTCCTTGTCCGTATGTAAACATTTGCAAAGGTCTATTAATGTTATTACTAAGTGGGCTGATGAGAATGGTTTCAAATTCTTCCTCTTCCAAATAGTTGCAAGATTCACCAGGTGCCGGCGTGTGGAAGAGGTTCCCACACTTTAGTTTAAAAGGGTCCATCCTTCCTTACGAGAGTGAAGTTAAATCTGGGGATGACTATTGACCATAAATTAACATAATAGCCACATAAATGCCTCTAAAGTTTAATGTTAAACAATCTATGAATATTTTCTTAAAGGTTGTCTCTGGATTTAGTTGGGGGCTGATAAGAAATCCCTTCTGAGGCTATATGACTCTCTGTGTCGATCTGCTAGATCATGGCTGTCAGATTTATTCTCAGCCTGTAAAACCGTTTAAGAACTGATGTTGTACACAAATATGGGGTTGAGAATATGCTCAGGGGCTTTTAGAACTTCTCCTATTGAAAGCATATATGTCGACACAGATCATTTTCCCCTTGATCTAGGAAGGCAAGAGCTAGGGTAATGATACATGGCTAGAATGAAAAGTGCTCCCAAAAATCCCTCCTTTCAAGCACTAAAGGAAACAGACTCTCGAAGGTTTTCTAGTACAAGAGCTTCTAAACCATTCAATTGACTGAATGAGGATGTTAGGAATAATCACCTTAAATCCCAGAAAGTCCTGGAAGTAGAATATCCTGTAAATCCTCCATATTTATCCCAGAAGCATCAATATGTAAGAAACTGTTTAACAAAAAGGACTGCACTGTAGAAGATTAGGGGAAAATTCTTAGATAATGATGTTACCCATACTAATTTACAAAATTTATACAGATGGATTCAAGTCAGATAGTGTTGGTTGCGCTATTATCCTTGGTGATACAGCGTACACAGCTGGAATTACCTGACTCTGCATCAATATTTACTGCCGAATTAACAATGTGAAGTGTCTGCCCTAGGATTTAGTTTTTCAAAGTAGTGACTTAATTTTGGTTACATCAGACTCTAGAAGTGACTTTAGAAGCTACTAAAAATTTAATAGCTTTCATCCACACTGAAAAAAGTTCAGGAGTGGCTTTTTCGTATATATTGTCGACGTAAATCAGTTCTTTCTGTTGGGTCCCTTTCACGTGGGGATTCGCGGAAACGAGATGGCAGACAGGGGAAGGAAGTTGCTAGTATTTTATCAGAAACCTCTTTAGAAAAGTGCCTCATACAGATCTAAAAGGTCCCATTAGATCTTATGTTTTATAGTGCAAATGGCAAGAAAGGTGACTTCTCCCTTCTTTGCCAATAATAAGAAATATAGAAATATTAGGATAATGTACTACCAAGGGTCTTCTGCCTGTTCCAGCTTGACAGACGAACAGAGTAAGGTTATTTTAACGAGATTAAGGATTGGGTACACTCGTCTAACCCATCAGTTTATTTTAGAAGGAAGCAGCTCCTCCAGAGGTGCTTACTGTGACGAGACACTAACAGTGGAGCACATTCTGCGGTCTGTCCAGACATTTTAAATCCAAAGAGAGAGACATTGTGGTAAATCCCTGTTCGATATTTTGGGGAGGGCTGTAGCTGATATTTCTAAGTGACATTCTTTTTTAAAGTGTATTAAAATTTTAACGATATTTAATTTTATTTAATTTATTACATCACGTAGAATTTTAATGACATTAATTTTTTTTTTTGTATATAGCACATCATTCATTAAATCATACCCTTTTATTTATTGGTCAGCATCACTTCATTTTATTTATTAATCATTTCATGAATTCATAACTTTAACATACTTATTTTTTCCATTACGGCGCTGAATGGCCCTGTTGGCTCCCAGTGCCTGGGCTTTTGCCCTAAATATCATACATCCATCCATCCACCAATGGCCATACAATGCTCTTAGTATGTAAAGTCCCCGCTCGAAGCGTTATCTGTAGAGGACATCCCGTTTTCTGCGATGTCGTTTCATCGACCTAAGGTCGATCGGAATATATATTTATCATCATAATTGTAAACTGTGTATATGTTGTCTTTCTAAACAATCATGTTTTATGTGTTTTATGTACAAGTAACGAATTACAGTATTTATGTTATATGTCAGACATTGTTGATCACTATGTTCTCTGTATGAACCTGTCCTGTTTTTTTAAGGAATTAGCTTGACCTCAGGTAACCTGTAAATCTTTGTACCAGCGGTCTCTGCGAACTACGGAGACGTCCGCATCCCACTTTATAAGAAGCTAGTTTTCATCAATAATAAAACCAACAGTAATTGTCTTCCTGCTCATTATTTTGCACCTCTCTCACAATGGTGACCCTGAGTGGTTCCTGAAGCCATTAACGGAACCAAACGGCGACTAAGTCTTGGCCCAATGAACCTAATCCACGCCCCTAACGGACTAACTACGGCGCTCTAACATTAGCGGACCCACACAGCACACTCCCCCAGCGTGTATTGGCGTGAGAGTTCCCACACACTCCAAGTGACAGCGCGAATAGAGCATGGACGGAGACATTCTCAACCATGTACAAATTACCACGAACCTCTCTGAGGCAGATACCTCCCTCTCACAACCCCCTCCTGCGCAAAACCTCCACACCAGTACTGCCACCCCACACGATGTCCCCCCTGACGGACCAACCAAAGATGGCCCTTAACATAAGGCTGCCGCCATTCACCAGGGAGAACGCAGCGTCTTGGTTCTACAGGGTCGAGGGGCAATTCAGAATAGCAGGCCTGACTGACGAGGTGTTGAAGGTGGACATCGCCATTAACACCCACGTGGAGGAGATAGATAAGAAGGTTGCCCCTTGGTTGATGACGATGTCGGTCCCCGCCACCTTCCAAGAATTGAAATCCACTCTCGTCGAGACCTGCTCCCTGCCGGTCTCCGAGAGAGCTACCCGCGTCCTCAACCCCTGGCAGGAGGGAAACCTCTTGGAAGTGTGGCATGCCCTCCAGGACCACCACCACCTCCCCGAGACTGACAGCAGCGGCAGGTGCAAGGAAATCAGTCTGTCTAGGGAGATCTTCCTGCGGCAGCTAATGCCGGAGGTCCGTGGGCAGATCACGGATGCATACACCCTGCCGGTTGAGGACCTAATCAGGTTGGCGTAGCAGCTGACGGACTCCACTTAAGGCGCTGCCGGCCACTATGCCCGACACTCCGCCAACCGCCTCCCGCCGAAGACCCCACCATGGGAGCCCATCAACCCATTGAGCAGAAAAAGGTTGCTCCACCAGCAGAAGGAGGGGGGGCCGGGGATATGCTACTTCCACTGGAGGTTCCAGAGAGCCGCCCAGAGGTGCGAAGCCCCCTGCCCTTTCTTCCCTTCAAAAAACGGAGGTGGCGGCGGCCAACCCCACAGGCAGCTGTGGCAGCATCAACAAAAATACCCAGGGGCCCCTTACTATTAGGGTTCTACATCCGCGACACGATCTCCAGCAGGATGATGTTGGTCGACACTGGAGCCATACGTTCAGTATTTCCACCTTCAGGAGAGGACTGCAGACGACTGCCGGACCCAACTACCTGCCTGACGGCTGCAAACGGGTCCTCCATCCTCTCCTACGGCACCAAGCTCCTGCAAATCTCCATCCTTGGCCGGAGGTACAGCTGGGAGTCCATCATTGCAGACGTCAGGACTCCACTCCTGGGGGCGGATTTACCACCAGTCTAGCAGCCCACGCCGCCAAACGCCTGCTGAACACCCGTCCTGCCAGTCTCGCCCTTGTCGCCAGGCCCCAGGAGCCCGGCCATCTGTCCCATCGCTCTACCAGTATGGTTCCTCCTGAAGGAGTTCCTGGAGGTCTTCAAACCCGAGCTCCACCAGATGCCCAGGACTCCTGCCAAACACGGGATATACCTCCTTATAAAGACAAAGGCCCCCCGACTCATGTGAAGTTCTGACGGCTTCCCCCGCAGCACCTTCAGGAGGCCAAAAAGGCCTTCGCAGAGTTGGTAAGGATGGGCATACGCAAAAAGGCTCCCAGCCCATGGGCTTCCCCTCCTCACATGGGGCAGAAAGCAGACAGCACCTGCAGCGATTACAGGTGGCTGAAATTGGCAACAGAACCAGACCACTACCCCCTGCCAAACATGCAGGACCTGACGGCCTCTTTCTACGGGGCCAGGATATTCTCCAAAATGGACCTACTAAAATCTTATTTTCAGGTCCCAGTAGTGCCGGAGGACATCCCCAAAAGCACCATCGTCACGCCCTTCGGGTCCTACATCTTCGCCTTCTCCACCTTTGGCCTGAGGAACGTGGGCACGACCTTCCAGAGATTGATGGACAGCATCCTGGGGGACCTGGACTTCTGCACCTGCTACGTCGACGATATCCTAATCTTTTCCAGATTCCGGGAGGAACACCTGCGACACATCCGGAAGGTCCTGCAACGCCTGCAGGAAAGTGGCCTCGTCGTCAGGTTTGACAAATGCACCTTCGGCGTCGAGAAGGTGGAGTTCCTGGGCCACGAGATATCCCCAGAAGGTGTCCGCCCAATGTCGTCGAAGCCGTCGAGAAGTTCCCCACCCCTACCTCCATCATTCCTCGGGATGGTCAACTACTACAGAAGATTCATCCCGGGGATTGCTCACACCATGGCCCCCTGATGGAGGCAATAATAATCCTGAAGGGACGTCCAAAAGACCTTAGTGCGGTGGCCCTGACCAGCAGAAGGCTTCTCCTGACACAAAAGGCCTCCTCACCAAAGCAAATATCTTTGGCCCACTCAGGACCACAAGCGCTTCCCTCCAGCTGACGCACAGACGCCAGCAACGTCTCCTGCGGAGCAGTCCTGGAACAGGTCATCAGAGGGACCCCTCAGCCCATTGCCTTTTTCAGTAGGAGGCTAAACCCTGCCGAGTCCAGCTACAGCACCTTCGACCAAGAACTCCTCGCAGCATACCAGGTGGTACGGCACTTCAAGTTCCTCCTGGAGGGGACACCCTTCACAATTTGGATCAACCACCAGTCATTGATCCACGCCACGGCGCTGGGCGACACATGGTCCTCTAGGCAGCAGCGGCACCTCGCAGCCATCACGGAGTTCACCTGCACCATCAAATACCTCCCTGGCAGGAAGAACCCGGTAGCCGACGCCCTCTCGAGGATCGAGATCGATTCCATACAGCTCGGGATCGATTACGAGGACCTCACCCGCAAACAAGCTGCTGACCCAGAGACCCCAGCCTACCATACAGCCATCACGTCGCTGAAGTGGAGGGACATGCCCTTCGGCTTAGGAGGATCAACATTACTGAGTGATGTCAGTACCAGACGCCCCCGCCCCCTCCCCCTGGTACCTGCCTCCAGATGTCGGCTGGTTTTCAACATCATCCACGGCCTATCCCACCACTCCGGAAGGACAACAGCCAAACTGCTGATGGAGAAGTTCATCTAGCACAGCATACGGAAAGATGCAATGGCCTGGGCAAGACAGTGTATGTAATGTCAGACAAGTAAAGTGGGACGGCACACCAAATTGGGGGTGGGCGAATTCCCCCAGCCAAAGAGACGCTTTGGGCACATCCTCGTTGACGTAGTAGGACCTCTTCCCCCATCAGGAGGAGCCAGATACCTTCTGACAGTCATTGACTGCTCCACCAGGTGGCCCGAGGCTATGCCCTTGGAAGAAGCCACCTCCAGTGCATGTGCAGAAGCCCTCCTCTCCAGCTGGATCAGCCAGTTCGGTGTCCCAGATGACATAACAACAGACAGGGGACCCACTTTCCTGCCCGAGCTGTGGACCGACCTGGCACGTCTAATGGGGACTACTCACCGCAGCACCACCGCCTACAACCCCGCAGCCAACGGAATGGTGAAAAGGTTCCACAGGTCTCTGAAGGCGTCCCTCATGGCTCGTTGCTCCTCTGAAAACTGGAAGTACCAGCTGCCCTGGATCCTCCTCGGGTTGAGGACCGCCCCCAGAGCCAACAGCAACCTCTCCTCAGCGGAAAAAGTCTACGGGGAGACTCTGGTAGTCCCTGGGGAACTCGTTGCAGAGGACCGGGACGACATAGGAATGCAGAGGCTCCAAGAGAGGGTTGGAAAGTTCGCCCCCCTTCCAAAAGACATTCACCGACAGGACGCCCCCGCCTCATGTCCCCCGGGCTGTCCTCCGCCACCCATGTCTTCGTCAGGGACAGCGCTGTACGCTCACCCTTGACTAAACCCTACAGGGGACCTATCATTGTACTGGAAAGGAACAAGAAGGCATTCTGAATATCCATCCATGGTCGAGAAGACTGGGTGTCAATAGATAGTCTACAACCCGCATTCCTGGAGGGGGCCAACGCAGGCGGACCCCAAGATCTCCTGCGGGATGCAGCAGCCCCTCAAACAACCCTGGTCGCAGGAAGGAGGCGAGAGCATCCCCGAAAAAACCAGAAACCTGACGGAAAGGCACCCCAACGAAACAGTGCAGAGGACACCGGGGAAGGCGACCACCCTCTCCAGTTGACATCGAGAAAGAGAGGCCCCCTTCGTCGCCCCAGCAGATATCTGGTTTAATCAGACGTTGCCTCCGTCTTGGGGGGGAGTATTGTAAAGTCCCCACTCAACACATTCTCTGTAGAGAACATCCTGTTTTCTGCGGTGCCTTTTCATCGACCTAAGGTCACTCGAAATATATATTTGTCATAATTGTAAACTGTGTATATGTTGTCTTTATAAACAATCTTGTTTGTTTTATGTACAAGTAACGAGTTATTTATATGTCAGACATTGTTGATCACTATGTTCTCTGTATGAACCTGTCCTGTTTTTTAAGGAGTTAGTTTGACCTCAAGTCACCTGTAAATCTTTATACCAGCAGTCTCTGCGAACAACGCAGATATCCGCATCCCACTTTATAAGCGGCTAGTTGTCATCAATAAACCAGCAGTACTGGTCTTCCTGCTCCTTATTTCGCACCTGTCTCACAAGTACCTTATTAGTCTTTGTGGAGGAAGGTCGCACTGGCCACTCATCCTCTCAGTCAAGAGGAGGTTGCCAGCTCATGTTCTCAGTCCAGCTCGACTTTCTGCAAGTCATTTCATTTATTGCGATGCCAGAGCCACCAGGTACCAACTTTGTAAGAGAAATTTATATAATAAATTGTTCATGTTAGTTAAAAAAAAAATGGATTAGGGGACAAAAAAAAGTGGAAATGGATCACAACACTGCAAGGATTATGTCTCAGCAGCCAGCTGGGGATACGCCCCTAACACAAACGTCCGATTTTTGGACCTTTGAACGTGGGTTGTGTGCCTTTTAAATACCATTTTCCTTCTTTTGGGACCATTTGGCATTAAGCCAAAAAGATAATTTTAAATTTTTTGTAACCTGAGAGAGTAATCTTTAACTACAAGTATGTAACCTCTTATGGGTTAAACAGCATTTTGAAGATTGAAATCAGTATTTTGACTTTCATATTCAAATTAACTTACAATCGGAAAACATGGAAAAAATTGTGTTGGCCTGCTGCATAATCATTGTCACCACACAAATACAAGGCAAGTTCGAGAAAAATTTCTTGCTGTTTTGATGGAGATGATGCAATTGAATTGCAGTCACATTTGGCTTGAAATATTTTGATTCATCACCATTTGTTACTTTGTTTTCATAGAAAATTATGATCTGTTACATTTACAGATATACAGTATGCAATTCATTTATATATGCTATTTGAATATATTTTTTTTAATTTTTAAAATTTTGTATCAATTTTAGTCTAATAAGTAAATTACAAATTACATTTTCCTTATTTCGTATATTGGACATGGATTGATGTGGCATTTTCTAACTCCCTTAAAAGTAAAAGCATATCAAAATACCATGAAACACTTGATCAGCACCCTCACCAGATTTCAGATTTCACAGAAGCCTCCACTTTATTAAGTTCTTTATGAAAAATGCTACAGATGATAATCTTTTTGGTGACTATTTCCTTATTGGCATCAGGGGATTTTTCTCTTAAGTTTTTTACCAAGATTCAGTGGAATAATTTTTAGTAAAGACTGTGGAATACATTTTATGGATTACCTCTATAAAGTTTTGAGAATTCAGCCCAAAAGCATTTTTAAATCCAAATCTCAGACTTTTTCAGGTTTTAAGCAAGGTAAGAATGAAGACTCCCAAACTCAGGTATGGTCAAGGTGAACTTACCCATAAGTAAACTACCAGTTCCAAATTAGGTCTGTCTGTGGATGTCCTCTCTCTGAACAAAACTTACAACTTAGTGTAACAATTTGGTCACACTGTCAGATTCAAGGATAGTTGTAAAAGTTTGGTTGAGCAATCAGATTTGAGGGTAATTACTGTTATTTTCACAAAGATTTGTTTAAGTGTCGCCCATTTAGATCTTGACTCAAGGATCTAATGAATAGTGAATGGTCAGCCTTAAAGTATTTTTTTCATCCTGCTACTTTATATTGAATACTGTACTACTAGCATTTCTTATTGACTCTTTCTTGCCTTTATATCACATATATCATATATGCAAGCCCTACTTTCTATATATCTTAATTTTTTTTTTGTGACATTCTCGGCTCACCATTTTTAAAATACATACTTAGCTGTTTTGTCTTTCTTAAGGTAATGATGCCGTTCATTCACTTACAAGTAGTGCAAGACAGATACTTCGTATAAACATGGAGGACTGGGATGGAGCAAAAAGATATGTTGAATATAACTTTTTCATTGTGGAGGGTGAAGATAGAGAGTATCGCCTCCATGTAGGTGGATATTCAGGTGATGGGGGAGACTCTCTTGCTTACCATAACAATATGGCCTTCACTACCATAGATCATGACAATGACCTTCATGGTAAGTGGCATTAATCAGACTTTGCATCTGTATGTTTTTATGATGGAATTTTTTGTTTCACGCATGATGGTATTATGAAGGGAGACTACTGCCAACTAACTGTTAAATTAAATTTAATTTTGCAGATGGCAATTGTGCTACACTGTTTGGTGGTGGATTTTGGTATAACAAGTGCCACCAAGTGAGTGCCACAAGTGCCCTTCTGGAGAAGCAGCAGAACACAAAGGGAATTAATTGGAGCACATGGTATACTGATAGAACTACTCTGAAGGAAATTTACTTCAAAGTAAAAGAACCACCCTGCCTGTGAAATGGCATCTTTGTTATGAAGGCGTTATTATTGATTGTTTAGATGTTTTAAGTTCTTAAAATTTTTTAAGTTGTATTTTTAAATAAAATGTCATTAAGAACAGTTATTTCATCATTCTGCCCACCTACTATAAATGGGAAACCTGTCAGGATTATTATTTCTGACATCTAATCTCTCCTGATGAAGGGTCAAATGTATTTTTTGGTATGTTTCACCTTCCTCTAGGGAAGCAAAGATGAGAAAAAAAAAAACTCATTTCAATAAGAGCCTGAATTGATTTGATTTAATTTATGAATGTTTGGGCTAATGACCTGGCACTTGAACTGATTAGGCTATTCAGTGCCACAATACAAATTGTATTACTATTAAAAATAAATGGTGATTAGATTGTTCATTTGTGCTCTTTTTCTTCAGTGGAGAAGCTTGTCTCCAAGTACATCAAAAGTGCTTTTAGTTTTTAGGCCGGTTTTCTTGACAAAGTTGGGTGCACCCTTTTAATATCCTTCAGGTATACAAAAACCATCTTCACTGATTAAAGAATGTGGTTTCTGAGTCTGTTTTATACATGAGGTTGAATAATTTGAATTTTATGACAAATGCTTTATAAGTAGTTCCACTTTCTTTGGCTTGTTTGTTTTGAGGGAACATTCTTACTTATTTCCTTGCTAGTGCATGCACCTTCAGTCTGTTAATGCTTTCATTTTCCTTGATTTCTTGATGTAGCTGCTTCATTCTTCAGGCTTGTTTTTTGTGTCAAGGTGTGTCTGTTTCCTGAAGCAGATATGGATAGATTTACATATCTTCCCATTTCTTTGTTAGAATAATCGTGAGGGGAAAAGTAGGAATTTGCTTGAGCAATAGTTTCATAATTCTCTTTATTTTTGGTAATGCTTTAATGTTCTATAGAGTGGGTCTGGGACTTCCTTACAACACTTGTCATGTTTGATATTACGGAAGAATAGGAGTTATTTGGATTTTTATTAGCACCCATTATCTGTCTGGCATTTTCTCTACTGATGTGCTATACTTCAGCCTTTTCAACAATATCTTGCTCTAGCTTTCTTCATAGGCAAGTTTTGGATTGTGGAGAATGATTACCTTTGCAGAGGAAACAGTGATCAGGATACTGGCAATCCTTTTCCCTGTGACTCCTAGAACAGATAGAGCATCTTGTACTTGTCAATCTTTTTTCCCCCCACTTATGTACATAATCTCCAAATGAGATATAATATGGGACGTAACTCCTCTACTTTTAAAACAATGAATACCTCCGTTGATGCTTCCTAATATCTTTACTACGTACACATTTAATGGAGGGGTCTCTATTTCTGTCTCCTCAAATTTGCATTCTCCTCTTGAATAAATTGCTCCCCTAGTTATGTTAAATGATTTGTGAGGGGACACTTATCACGCCTACCATTTTGAGGGGCTTAAAGTTGCTAAGAAGCCTTGCTTGAGTTCCATTTCCTGCTTTAATCAGGATTCTTCCTTTTACCTTTTGGGATGGAACCAATCCTCATTTCTAAAACTTCAGTGGCCTTTATGTAGTTTGTTGCTCCTTCCTTGTAGTTACAAATAAACCACAGAAGGTATCTTCACCGATACCTCTCTTCCCTCTCGAAGGAAAAAATCATAAAGGTTTAGATTTATATTCGACATTCGTTCTTAAAGTGAAGCTATTGACGATGTCCATTGAAATGACTAGTTTAGTCAATTCATGATTCTCAAAACATGGTAGCCAAAGCTCCATTTGTCAGAGGTTAGTATTTATCTTATAATATAGCTTTGAAGGAAGTGGATAGGACACCCTTTGTATCACCTTTAGAAACTTCAGTATTTTGTACTAGATTTTAAACAAAATCCAGTACAGTTCTCTATTGCAATGTACAGTCGGAATCAATGTACGCTCAGAATCAATAGTCTGCCTGTCAGCTTGGTGCGGAGTATGCTGGTTTCACAAATATATGCAAGTATTATTATTAAATTATTTGTTTTAGCAGCCACTTCCGACTAAGTCCAATCGGCTGCTTATCAAGCAGATAAAATCTGTTGAATATGCTATGTTAAATAGAATATATTTATGGAATCTATTGTTTTAATTCTAAATTAGTGCATTTATATCATTTTATATATATTTGCATGACAGAGGAAGAAAATAAATATCTATATTCACGGATTACTCTCAATTATTAAAAATAAATAAATAAAATTAAAGCATAGAATTTTCCCCCAAATATTTAAAATTTCACTGATTACAGTCTGATATATACAAATATCTTTAAAATTGCAGAAACTTAAGCATTTATGCATACACACACACACACACTCATATACATCTATATTTATGCTTAAAATTGTAATAAGTAAGCTATATGTAAAAAAAAAAAAAAAAAATCAAATAAACAAACAAACAAATAGATAAAACATTTCACTTTTAAAATGTGTATGAATAAAATTATCTATATATATTTTAAGAGATCACTATCTGTTAAAAATCTAAAAAATCTTAAAACTTTTGAGTCATCATCTCCAGAATGTCCTGCATTCTAGGAGATGATCCAGTATTTATGTCTAATATGTGAATATTTGAGCATTCAATTAAAATGTGCTTCACTGTTATTCTGGTTTGACAGGAATCACATTCTGAGGAGGTTGACTTCAGTCATAAGAAAGCCATGAGTTAACCTTTGTGTGCCCATTACGCAGCCTGCACAAAGCAACCTCATGGTTTCTCTGCTCTGCAAGGAACTATTAAAAGTGAGTATTGGTAGTCTTTATTCCTCTAAATTTGTTATTTTCTAAGTGACAACCATTGGTCTCCCAGAGATTTATCTAATATAGATTTAAAATACTTTTTGAGTCCTTATAATAAGTTTTGTACATTTTATTTTTATCGTTTAATGCTGCTTTCTTTGCATTTTTATCAGCAATTTAATATCAATTCCAACATGGCCTGATGTCCAGCACAAGGATATCTTTTATATTTCGAATGCTTAAAAATGAATATTTTCTTTGTATTGCTCTAATAGCAGGGTGATGATGATTAAAAGAATCTATTGCTTGAATAGCACTTTTAGAATCACTATATATAGTGTAATGTTTGTTGGGAGTTTTGGGTATTTTATATAGAGCCAATGAAATTCCTGCTAATTCAGTGGAATATATGGAGCTATATATAGGCATTCTTCCATAATAATATTCCTCGTCTGTATGTTAACTGCGAATCCTACAGCAGCATCAGTTTTAGAACCGTCTGTATAAATGGAGAGTGTATTTGCATGCATTTTGGTGTTCCAGAAAATTTGTTTGATAGCAAAACTTGAATTTCCTTTTCTTTAAATCAAATAATTCATAGCATATATAAGGTTTATTCCATTTCCAAAAAGGTGTTGAATTTGGTAAGTGGTTCAGGAATTTTAATGGTGAATAATACTATATTTCTATGTATATTTGAATGTATCACAAAATGAATAAAAAGATCGTGGTCCAAATTCTTTTTTTGGAATTCTGGTATTATTTATAATTCTACTAATTTTGATGGGTATCTTAATGTCCGCGAATAGAAGTTTAAACTATATTCGACCTTCTTTGATCAAGGAACATAGACCTGTTTCACAATACAAAGAAATAACAGGTGTAGATTTAAATGCACCTGCAGCATATCTCAAACCTGCATTATGAAGAGGATCTAATTTTTCAATGTACTGGCAGATGCAGAAGCATATAGATGCGACCCAGCATAATCAATTTTACTCAACATCAAGGTCTTGTGTAAATAAAGTAATGTACTTCTATCTGAGCCCCACTTGGTATGTGACAATTTCTTCAGCAGATGGAAGCACTTTACTACAACTTACGTAGGTAATTAATGAAATTTCCAGTCATTCGTTGGTCAAAATACAACCCCAGAAACTTCTAGTATGAGTCATAAAATTAATTAGTTTATTATATAGTAGTAATTTCATTTTCGGTACATTTTTCTTATTTGTAAAAGTAATGGCTACAGTTTTATTTGTCGATATAGTGAATCCATGTGCAGTAGTCCATGATACAATAAGATCAAGAGATTTTTGTAATATACTCTGTCCTGTATAAATATCTGAGTGGATGATCCAAATAGCAAAATCATCTACATACAAAGAACACTGTACACCAGTTGGTAGTTGTTTTGTAATGTCATTTATGGCCATAATAAAAAGGGTGGTGCTCAAAACACTACCTGAGGAACTCCTTCATATTGTGGATACTTTCTTTAGATAAAACACCATTTATCTTAACTTTAAAGGTTCTTTTCCTTAAAAATTGTACTATGTTTAAGGGTAAACACCCTCTCAGTCCAGAATACATTTCTTTTAAAATCTGATGTTTCCATGTTCTGTCAAGGTGTCTTTTCCATATCAGAGAAAAAATGGCGTGTGGCATAACTATTTGAAGCAAAAGCTTTCAACATCAGCGTCAAGCAGTTAAAGGATCAGATGGGCAGATCTCAGTTTCCTATATCCATATTGTGAAACAGAAAAGTATCCTGTTTTTTCAAGATACCAGATTAATCTGTTGTTAATCATTTTCTCAAACAGTTTACATAAACAGCTTGTTAATGCTATTGGTCTGTAGCTATTTGTGTCATAAGGATCTTTGCCTGGCTTCAAGAATGGAAGGTCCAGTGCTTTCCGCCAATCTTGTGGAAAATATATTTCTATCCATATTTTGTTGTAATAGCTTTAATAAACATTGTAAACTGTTAGGGTGAAGGTGTTTCAACATTTCAAAAGTGATCAATCCTCACCAGGGGCTGTATAGAACATGTTGACAATGCCGATAAGAGTTCATCCATGGTAAAGCAATCATTGTATGAATAACATTGATCAGTCTCTGCAAAATTAATTGGATTTTTCTTCCTTTTCTTTTAATGCTGTGAAAAAGATTTATTGATGAACCTTTGGAGATATTACTTAAATGTTCTCCTAAGCAAGTTACTACCTCTTTAGTATCATATATCCGTTTGCTGTTAATTTTCAAAACTGGTACATGGGATCGAATGTGCTGTCCTAGTATTTTATGCACTTTTTTTCATATCTTTCTTAAGGGTGTATCTTTGCACACCGATTTTAGGTAGTTACACCAAGATTTTCTTTGTGCTTCATTAAACGTTCGTTTTGCGACAGCACACGACCTTTTATATTCTATGTAATCCGAATCATTTCTAGACTTTTTAAATTTTCTTTGGGCTTTATTACGAGCCTTCTTTTGTTTTTACACTCATTCCACCACGGAACTGGGCATTTGATCTTCACGTGATACAAATGGCATTGATGATTCTGCAGCATCAATTACCAGAATTAAAAACATAACTAAAATAGTTTTATGTCCAAATTATCATCCCATATTGGAACATTCTTTGTGCATTCACCAAAATCTCCCCAATTGGCTTTACTAACATTAAATTTATTGATTGCTACCTCTCCAGTGAAATTTAGAATATTAATCAAGACAGGAAAATGATCACTACCACACAAATCGTCAAGTAAGTGTTCCAGAATATTTATCTGCTAGATCTGTGAACACAAGGACAAATCTATGTGAGAGTAACTCTTTGTTCGTTGATCAAAATGAGTTGGTTTGTCTTCATCTAATATGTGGAGTTGATTATCTATAATAAAATCAAGTATAATGTTGCCTCTAGAGTTTGATTTTACATCATGCCATGATAAATGTCTTGCATTGAAATCTCCTATAAGTAAAAATGGTTGGGGGAGCTTCTTGACTAAGTCATTCAGCTTTTCTAAATCTATATTATTATTCGGGTTTAGATATATAGAACAAATTGTTATAATTTCCTCTAGTTTAATCTGAACTGCTAAGGCATTTATTTCAGATGAAACATCATGTACTGTGAAAGGTACATCTTTTCCTGACGAGAATCATATTTCCTTCTTTCTGATTAGCAGAGTGAGGTTGATAAGATGCTAAAACTTATTTGTAAACTGTAGGAAATGGCAAAAATGTTTCATTGAGGCAGATACAAATTGGCCATATTCCATCAATTAATTTAAGTAATTCTAATTTGTTTTTGTTAATACTTGAATGTTCCATTGTAATATAAATGAAGGAGTGTCATTATTATTTTTAGAATTGAATTTTACTTACTTACTCTAGTCTTACGAACCCTGAGTTGGGAGAATTGAGTCCACTTTATTTTTTGAATTGGAACTTTTGATAATATCTTTGTTGTTGTACAACGGACTTTTGCTTCCTGCACCTTTTCTGTAATCAGTGGCATGGCGTCTCGTATCAGTGATCTATGTGTTTTTATATTTGGTTTTCTTTTTTAGGTTCCTTAGAATTCTGTGAAATTATTTTTAGGAAGAATTATTTTCAGAAGGGTTTTTGCATTATTGCGGTATAAACAATGGTTTCTCTGAACTTGTAGTTAAAAATTTTAATAATAATAATAATAATAGGCAACAAAACAGGAAACCTATACCTCCCTTCATCTTTAAGTCTTGACAGCTTACTTCAGACTCTTAACACTTCTTACACTTCTTCTCTGTCAACATAAATATTAAGTTGTCCAACTATTCGTGGCACGTCCTGAGTAAACATTGACTAGAGTTAAAATATTCAAGTACTTCAGAAAAACAACATCCCTGTTCCTGACAGCAACAGTCGACTAGCATCTGCAAAAAATTATGGTCACTGCTGAAAACCTTTAAATGGTTAAATCTGTCAGGTCCTTAGTCTTCATTTTAATTTTCAGCCTATTGGCAAACATTAAAACATTGCAATAGATCAAAATTAGACTATGAAAGCTAGAGACTCTTGAAGCCATCTGCAGATGTCCTTACTACTAATGTAGGCACCCAAACTGATTACAGGTATTGGAATATCCATTTTAGGATCTGGTGCCACAGACTCCAAAGTATCCTTACTACGTTCCATTCTCGGAGTATTTACAAGGTCTGGACCTGTAAAGTAGTTAGTTTTTGTGAGTTGCTTGTAAGAGAGACTACGCGTAATGCAATCCCCTGGATTTTCTTCTCCAGATACAAAGGAGAATAGAACTGGGTGCTGTGAGCACAGCTCACTAATCTCATGTAACCCGATAATGCTCGGACCTGAGAAATATCAGGTGGAACTATTCTTTAGGGCTAGGCCACACATTCCAGGGGGGTCTGGTTCTGGTGATAGGACTCTTGGCATTCTATCCGGTTTGCCCATAACGTGATTAAGGTGGAGATGATTGTATTCCAGCAATATTGTCAGTCATAGCAAGCAGGTTTAGCTTACATTTGGGCCACTCTAATCATGTTGTGCCATCCCCTATGGAGTAGGGTAGGGACACGGACATTTGGAAGTCAGTTCTCACTTGTGCCATTGGCAGAAGAATAAACCCCATGAAAGGCTGATGATATCTTTTTAAGTTTTTTTCAGGTTTATTTATTTTTTTCCCTTCCCTCAATCTTTATGACAAGTCATTATAAGGATTTGAGTACCCCTGGACCCTTTGCTGGTAGCGACTCGGCACAGTTGACAACTGCAGGAACCTCCTCTGACAACCTCTCTCTGGAAAAATCTGAAAAAAATACAAATATAATTACACTGGAGCCCCATGCTCAAATGAAAAGCAAACCAAAAAAAAACAAATATCATGACCCAACATTGACTCACTTCTACTCCCTCTTTGGGGGTGGAAGTTGGTCCAGATTCCTGACCTTAGAAACAGAAGAAAATATCGGCATTGAAATTAGAAAACTTACTGTTGAATCTACATTCAAGTACTGAAGTGTCATTCAGATAAGTAAAAGAACAGATGTGGTTGATAGAAACCACAATAAGAAATCAATCAGAAAATTACTTAAATATAAAAAATATTGACAATGTAAAAGTACATATAAAAAACATGACAATATAAACAGTGTACAAGGTACCATAGTACTCCCTGATAATGATGAACTAATAGAAAAAATATATTGCTGGATTCCCTTAAAAAAAGGTACAACAATGTACAAGATTGCGAAATATACAACATAGCCAGTAGACTGAGTAATGGAAAAACACTGAGAATAGCAAAGATAAAATTTGAAGGCCACGAATTACCCTTAAAAATTAAATCTTGGGCCAAAGAGAACTGAGACCATATGTTCCAAAACCACTTCAGTGCCAAAACTGTAGTATGTATGGACATACAAGGAAAAATTGCCGTAATACATCTGTATGTGCATACTGTGGATCTGACAAACATGCCACACAGTGGAAGTGTGGTGAACCAAAATGCGTGAACTGTGGACAAAATCACCATGCAAGATCTAAGGAATGTATATATTATATATACAATACAGAATTAAAATTACTTCAGGAAAGGACAGGAATGCCTATAAAAGAGGCCAAATTAGAATTAAAGGTTAGAGGAATGCATGATCCCGCTAAGCAGACCTTTTTCTACAGTAATAAGATCAAACAATGAAACAAAAATAGAAATAAATAAGTGTAACAAAACCCTGATAGATCAGTCTCAAAGAAAAATAACCACTTTGCAAGGAGAAACTAATATAGCAAAGGACCAAGAAATGTATACAAATCTTTGCTGAAATTCAAATGAGATACTAAGAGAAATGGAGTCATTAGAAGACAATACAAGCACCACAAAAATATTAGAAGATAGTTATGATGAATTAGAAACTAAAGAAAAAAAGAGACCTTTAGAGAGAACTCCACCCAGGACCGACAAAAAACTAACTATTATTAGAGATACATCCATTAAAATAAAGGCGGGAGACCCCAAGAAAGAATATAAACCAAATAATAAGAAAAGACCTTTGTCTCCTAAAGTAATAATAAAACCAATAGAAACAGATACCCAGAACACCAAAGAAATAGCAGAGGAACAAACCATTGACAATAATGATTATGTGATGGGAGAAGAGATTACCCCGTCACCAACAATAGGTGCAGCAAGAGTAAATGAAAAAATGACACACGAAAACACGTGGATGTAATGAATGTTTCATTGAACTGTGCAACAAAAACAAAAGCATAACAAAGGACAGTTTAACAAACACTATAAGAAATTTTATAAGATACAGAAATAAAGAAACTACTAGTTTAGACACTCACGAAAAGGGCTGTATGTGTATTGGACACATAATGTCTTATAAAGAAAAGCAAATAAATATTGTAAATAGGATTTTAAAAAAATGCAAATTGATGATCCACAAAAAGAAAATAACACTTGAACACACTAACGTTATACTTCCAATAATTATATTATACAATGGAACGTAAATGGTCTACAGACCAGATTACATTTGGGAGAAATACAACGATTATTAAGGGAATATGAACTAATGGTACTATATTTACAACATGTCAACAAAACAATATCAACAATAGGTAAATATACCTTAGTATTCTACATCTAGAGAAGAAGAAGGAAATATAGGTACTGCTATATATGTACATAACAAAGTATGTTATGACAGAGTACTGTACCTGTAAATTTTACTGACTTGCAAATATCAAGTATTAAAATACGAATAAAAACGATAATTACATAATTTATAACTTATATAACCAGCCTAATAAAATTATGACATTGATACACTTAAAGATTTACTTAACAATACCAAGGAACCTACATTAATAGTAGGTGATTTTAATGCTCACAACCTAATGTGGGACTGTAATTGTACAAACTCACATAGAACAGGTAGTAAAATAGAAGAGTTCATGGATTCAAACGTCATGTGCTGTATAAATGATGACGAAATTAGTACATATTTTTCAAAAGCACATGGAACATTTTCCTCAGTAGACTTAACTTTATGTACAAGTAAAGATGACAGATTGGATTGGAATACAGTTGATGACTTGCACGCCAGTGATCACTTCCCAATATTAATTTCCTTATTACAAAATAATCCTGCAAAACATGTCCCTCACTATAACATTTATAAAGCAGATTGGGAGCGATATGAAATGTGTAACAACCGTTTGGAAACAGATAAGAATATTCCGGGTAGGAATATTACGTAACGCCGCCTTAGCGATCTACCTTCAGGAACAGCGATTGGGTTCCGACTCTGTCTCCCTCCGTCTAACACTCAACCCACGCAGACCCCCCCCTTAGGTCCCACACACTCTCTTTTTCTCACCGAGTTTCTCATGCACATCTCTCTCAGACAGCACAAAGATCTCTCTCTCTCTCTCTCTGATGTCACAAGGATCTTTCTCTCTCTCTCGGCACTCGCTTCGTCTCGCGCATTCCACATTAAAGAAATGAAATGGGTCATCTAAGGAAAACGCAATCTTTCCTACAAAATAGATTTATTATTTAAAGCAACCCAACAAGTAATGAATAAACAAAGCGAAGATTAAAATGCATCATAAATGAAATTGTCAAGTAAGAAAACATCTAACTCAAGATTTAGTCTCAGTCCAACTAAAAATCTGATTATGGCTAATAGCCTGCAAATTCAAAAATTCTCACATATTCCATTATAGACTTTGTAAAGTCAAGTCTCAAGTCTCACACATAAAATAATAGACATTGCAAACGTTTGCGTCTGTCTTTCTCTATGATCACACCAACATGATAACATCATGTTATTGCCCAAAAGTCACCACCACAACCACCACAACCATGACATCTGTCGAAAAAATTAAACACAGATAATACTCCCAAAAATATGCAAGTGCAAAAACATAATAATGAAAAGTCTAAAATGCATGAGTAAATACTGGAAAAACAGAACACAATAAAACAGAATATTGAAATGGCAAAAAAAAGAATATATTGAACTTTGCACACAAGTTCAAAAATGTCTTGAAACATGGTAAAAACATAAGTTCACACTTCACATAGAAAAATTCAAGAGTCTGGACAATACCTTATTCTGCTGGTTCTAAGCGAATGCACAAACAACAGTAACGTCTTGACGATACTGCTTCAGTTACGGTAATGAAAGACCGGACTAATTTTGGGCAGAATTAGACACAAAATCTAGATTTCTAACGTACGAACTGGTTTAAACTTATGGATTTGGCTTTTAGTTCTCCCTCCCCTGGATCCGACGACTTAACGGCACTGGCAACGACTTCTGGCATGAACATGGATACGGGCTTGGCTGTTGGACAGAACCAAACACTGAGACACCAGGGTGTTAATAAATCTGGTGGATTTGATTCAAATAATAGGGTCCTTTATTGCACTAATGTAAACTTATCATTAGATTACGAATGTTTATACAGTGTAGTGAAGCAATTCGGCAAAGTGGAAAGAATTAAATTAATTCTAGAAAAAGATAAGCAGTCATTTTGTGCTTTTATCAAATTTTCCTCTCCCTTGGAAGCTACTGAGGCACAACAAAGACTCCATGGCCACATTCTAAATGACTCAGTTGTTAGCACGAAAGCGTTTTCAGTGAAAAACTTGAATGATGAGCCATTTGACTTTGTTCCAAAGGCTGAAGAACATGGACCAGTCCCATGTACCAGAGCTCTTCCTCCCCTTTATGGCATGTTGCTATCTACAAGGAGGAGGGAAAAATTTGATAAAAGCTGCTGACTGCATTGAGAGCAAGGTTGGTTCCATTCCCATTGGAAATTTGAAACGGTATGGAAAGAACCTTCTAATAAAAGCTGGAAATGAGACTCAAGCAGTTCTGTTAGCTAACTTTAAACCTCCTGAAAGTGGAAATATTGAATCTATTTCATCTCACAGATTCTTTAATACACTGAAAGGAGTAGTTTACTCAAAAGATTTGCATGTTTTTAAAGAGGAGGAGATTCTCCATCGATGCCCTCCTTGTGTATCTCATGTAAAAAAACTGGGTGGTGATGCAGCTATCCTTTTAACCTTCTCCTCCAATTACCTACCTGATACCATCATTGTTGGCCATGAGAGGATGCAGGTTAAAAATATAAAAGAAGTCCTAGACAGTGTCGCAAATGCTTTGAATATGGCCACATTCAAAACTCTTGCGATAACAATAAAAGATGTCCTGTGTGCTCTGCAGAGCACGATAATTTTGATGATTGCAAAGCAGCCCGATACTGTTTTCTTTGCAAGGGTGATCACACACCAAACTCTAGGGCTTGTCCCAGATATAAATTTGAACAAGAAGTGTTGGCAGTGGCAGATAATGAACATATCAGCATTAGTGAAGCAAAGCGCACGGTAATGGGGGCAAACAAAAGTGCCAACACTACGTATGCTTCTGTAATAAAACTTATGAAAACTTCCAACAATGTAAGGCCACCAATAACTGTGTCTGATAGAAGATATCACAAACCTGGTATTTCTCGAACCATAAATAATAATGAAAATCTCCAAACTGGTGAGAAACTTTCGTCGGCAAGTGCTTTGAAGTCCAATAGCAAAAATTGTACTTCCAAAAGCACAGAAAATTTATCTTCCACCACATCCACAGCTGTCGATTCATCTCCAAAAATAAGGGTGCCAAAATCAGCCAATAATTCAGGAAAATATTCTGAAAATACTTCAAACCAAAATAAGCTAAAGGAACAATCCCAATTAGATAGAGCTAGTTCAGAGCCATCAATCGCCACAGCCACAAACAAAAATAATAATAAAACTACGGTTGCAACTACCAAGAAACGCACAAGAAATAGTTCCCCAAATAATGATAATTTTATAATAAAAACTTCAAATGGGTTCAATGTTTTGGAAGACATCTCTCCTCCTAGAAAGGTGGTTCCAAAAGTAGTTTCAGAACAAAAACATCTGAGTTCAATTCAGTCTTGCCGCCCTAAGACAAATAGGATTAGTGGTGCACAGAACCACAGCAGTAATTCTGAACATCAGGTTCATAATAAAAAATATGAAGATCAACCAAAGACCCTGAACACCAATTCAGATGAAAAGGGATTAAGAAAACAATCTCTTATAAAGGAGAATTTCCCACTCCACCCTAGGAACAGTACTTCCCCTCCAAGAAGTGGGAAGTAGCACATTTTACAACCTTAGCATTCTTGCTCGATATTCTTCAGTGGAACTGTAAAGGTCTCAGAGCCCGTACAGAAGACCTTAAAGTTTTAATGCATGAATTCAATCCAGGGATTATATGCCTACAGGAAACAATGTTAGGCAACTCTGCTTATAATCCTGGACTAAATTATTCAATATTTAAGTCATATCCCCCAACTGGTGATCGTGCCCTTGGAGGTGCTGCAATTATTATTAATAAATCTCTACAGCACTCCACAATACAATTAAATACAACACTACAAGCTGTCGCTATTTCAGTCATTTTGGAAAAGAGGATAACAATCTGCTCCTTATACCTTCCACCAGACCTTGCTTTTAACATTGGAGATATTCAGTCGTTAATTGACCAACTTCCAGCTCCTTTACCTCTGCTAGGTGATTTTAATGCCCACAACCCCCTTTGGGGAAGTCGGTTTTTAGATAGTAAAGGGAAATTAATCGAAGACCTTATTGACAGGAATGATGTTACCCTGTATAATAATGGGCTTTCCACAACATTCATGATAATCATTTCTCTGCACTGGACCTTAGTATTTCTTCAACTAGTATCCACCTTGATTTTAATTGGTCTGTTAATGAAGATTTAAATGGAAGTGATCACTACCCGATCCATTTGAAATATGCTCTGAATGCTCCATCTGAAGTTTTACGTAAGTGGAAGGTAGAGGACGCAGACTGGGATAAATTTAGTAAAGGTGTCAATCTAGATAGGGAGTTTGAGTCCTTTCATTCTCATCTAGATGCCTATGATTACTTTATTGAATCTACTTTGAAGAGTGCTGAAAGCTCGATTCCAAAAACAAAAGGCAAACCTCGTAGACCTGCAGTTCCCTGGTGGAATAAGACATGTGGTATTCTGAGAAAAGTGACTAGGAAATGCTACAGACGTTACAAAACTAGTGGCCCCCCTCAGTCTAAATCAATCTACAAACGTGCTTTAGCCAAGTAGCGGCGCTTTTATAAGAAAGCCAAAAGAGAATGTTGGCTTTACTATATTAATGGAATAAACTCCAAGACCCCACTAAGAGTGGTGTGGCGCAAAATAAGGAAACTGAGTGGAAAATTTGTAGCGTCACCATTGCCCTCATTAAAAATAAATGACACTCTAATCACAGAGCCCACTGAAGTTGCCAATGAGCTAGGAAAACACTTTTCTAAAGTTTCCAGCCCTAACAATTATTCTCCAGAATTTCAAAGAATTAGGAATTCTGAAATGTGTCTGAAGTTTGATTCGGGAAAATCTGAACCATACAACTACAAATTTTCCCTAAGAGAACTTCGTGAGGCGCTCTCCTCAAGTGAATCCACAGCTCCAGGTGAGGATACAATCATATATGAAATGCTGAAACACCTCCCAGATGATGCCAAAAATATTTACTGAAGATTATAAACAAAATATGGGAAACTGGAATTTTACCCAAGGACTGGAAAATATCCATAATTGTCCCTGTTAAAAAGCCTAATAAAGATGCTTCCCAAGCCACCAGCTATAGACCAATAGCTCTTACCAGCTGTGTATGTAAGCTGATGGAGAAAATGATAAATACTAGACTGGTTTGGCACCTGGAGACCAAAGGATTACTATCGCCATTTCAATTTGGTTTCAGAAAAACCGCTCCACCCTTGATCCCTTGCTGAGGCTGACCAACCAAATCCAGCAAGGATTCGCCAAAAAGTGTCAGACCATTGGCATATTTTTTGACTTGGAGAAAGCATATAACACTACCTGGAGAATTGGCATCATGAAACAATTGCACAAGATGGGCATATGTGGAAGAATGGTCAGGTTTATATATTCCTTTTTATCAGACAGACTTTTTAGGTAAGAGTGGGAAACTCCTTCTCCCAACCTTTTATGCAGGAGGAAGGAGTTCCCCAAGGAAAGCGTTTTAAGTGTAACACTTTTTCAGTGGCAATAAATAGTGTGATTGAAAAAATCTCGCCCCTGTTAAATGCTCGCTTTTTGTCGATGACCTTGCAATATACTGCACAGGATATGATTCCTTGTCTGTATGTAAACATTTGCAAAGGTCTATTAATGCTATTACTAAGTGGGCTGATGAGAATGGTTTCAAATTCTCCTCTTCCAAAACAGTTGCAGTAAGATTCACCAGGTGCCGGCGTGTGGAAGAGGTTCCCACACTTAGTTTAAAAGGGTGAATCCTTCCTTACGAGAGTGAAGTTAAATTTCTGGGGATGACTATTGACCATAAATTAACATGGGCTAGCCACATAAATGCCCTAAAGTTTAATGTTAAACAATCTATGAATATTTTAAAGGTTGTTTGTGGATTTAGTTGGGGGGCTGATAAGAAATCCCTTCTGAGGCTATATGACTCTCTGTGTCGATCTAAGCTAGACTATGGCTGTCAGATTTATTCCTCAGCCTGTAAAACCAAGCTAAAGGAACTGGATGTTGTACACAACATGGGGTTGAGAATATGCTCAGGGGCTTTTAGAACTTCGCCTGTTGAAAGCATTTATGTCGACACAGATCATTTACCCCTTGATCTAAGAAGGCAAGAGCTAGGGTTGCGATACATGGCTAGAATGAAAAGTGCTCCCAAAAATCCCTCCTTTCAAGCACTAAAGGAAACAGACTCTCAAAGTTTTTCTGGTACAAGAGCTTCTAAACCATTCCAAATTCGACTGAATGAGGATGTTAGGAATAATCACCTTAAATCCCAGAAAGTCCTGGAAGTAGAATATCCTGTAAATCCTCCATGGCTTATCCCAGAAGCATCAATATGTAAGAAACTGTTTAACAAAAAGGACTGCACTGTAGAAGAGATTAGGGGAAAATTCTTAGAGCACGATGTTACCCATACTAATTTTACAAAAATTTATACAGATGGATCAAAGTCAGATAGTGGTGTTGGTTGCGCTGTTATCCTTGGTGATACAGCGTACACAGCTAAATTACCTGACTCTGCATCAATATTTACTGCCGAATTAACAGCCGTAGTGTCTGCCCTAGATTTAGTTTTTCAAAGTAGTGACTCTAATTTTGTCATATACTCAGACTCTAGAAGCACCTTAGAAGCTATTAAAAAATTTAATAGCTTTCATCCATTAATTCAAAAAGTTCAGGAGTGGCTTTTTCGTATATATTGTCGACGTAAATCAGTCGCTTTCTGTTGGGTCCCTTCTCACGTGGGGATTCGCGGAAACGAGATGGCAGACAGGGAAGCGAAAGCTGCTATATTTTATCAGAAACCTCTTTCAGAAAAGTGCCTCATACAGATCTAAAAGGTCCCATTAGATCTTATGTTTTAAGTAAATGGCAAGAAAGGTGGACTTCTCCCCTTCTTGCCAATAATAAGAAATATAGAAATATTAGGGATAATGTACTACCGTGGTCTTCGTCATTCCAGCTTGACAGACGAACAGAGGTTATTTTAACGAGATTAAGGATTAGGCACACTCGTCTGACCCATCAGTTTATTTTTGAAGGAAGCAGCCCTCCAGAGTGTGCTTACTGTGACGAGACACTAACAGTGGAGCACATTCTGGTGGTCTGTCCCAGATATTTTAACCAAAGAGAGAGATATTTTCAGGGTAAATCCCTGTCTGATATTTTGGGAGATGAAGCAGATATTTCTGCTATCATCTCTTTTTTAAAGTGTATTAAAATTTTTAACGATATTTAATTTTATTTAATAATTTATTACATCACGTAGAATTTTAATGACAATTTTTTTTATGTATATAGCACATCATTCATTAAACTTCATACCCTTATTTATTGGTCACATCACTTCATTTTATTTATTAATCATTTCCTTCATGAATTCATAACTTTAACATAATTTATTTTCTTTCCATTATGGCGCTGAATGGCCTTGTTGGCCCCAGTGCCTGGGCTTTTGCCCTAAATATCATACATCCATCCATCCGGTCATATGACTCAGCCAATATTGTGTGTTCATCAAATTAACTGCTGAGATGATCAACTATTTGCTGAATGCAACGATTTCGCACTGACGGCTTCGCGACAGTACCATCTCACAACCAAAATTCCTTCATCACACTATATAGCATAGTAATATTAAAGCGACCGTATTTTCTGAAATAAATGCACACTAGAAATATCCCACCATTTGAATATTTAAAAGACCATAATGAAACTAATAAATTTCTTGTTGATTTCATTAAAAATGCTGCTGATAAAGCAATACCAAAGTCAAAACCCCATCCAACAAAACACAAAGTTCCCTGGTGGTCTGAGTTAACAGAATTAATAAATATAAAACACTCAATAGGGAGACGATTAGATAATTTGAATAGAAAGTTCAGTAAAACGAGTAAAAAATTACCGATATTAGAAAGAACTTTACAAAAAATTACAATATTATTACTAGAAATTGATACATTAAAACCTGTATACAACAAAATATCTGCAAAATTTAAAAAAGAAGTAATTCAAGGAAGAATCATTTCATGGAGGAAATACATATCAGATCTCTCTAATAATACTCCCATACAAAAAATATGGGAAAAATTCAGGAAAATAAACGGTACCCATGTTAAACCACCTAGACATGCCATATTAAAAGATGGGAAAAGAACACTTGATCCAAAAGAAATAAGTAATATAATGGGAGAAAATTTTGCAAATGTAAGTAGTGATAAAAATTTAGATGAACACTTCTGCACACAAAAAAAAATGAAATAGAATTCATCAAAATAAATTTTGAAACAATAGAAGATATACGGTATATTATTATAGGAAATTTAATACGTCAAGGGTTGGAATATGCTCTCTTGAACAGCAATAAATCTGCTCCTGGAGGTGACAGTATTTGTATTGAGATGATCTGCCACTTAGCACCTTTGGCAAAGTCATACTTATTAGAGTTTTATAATCATTTATGGCTTCGAAATTTATTTCCAGATGAATGGTGTAAAGCTATAATAATTCCTATCCCCAAACCTGGAAAAGATCCCAGTAATGTAAATAATTACAGACCAATTTCTTTAACAAGCTGCTTATGCAAATTGTTAGAGAAGATGGTAAATGCTCAACTAACATAGCACATTCGAGAAAATAAAATTTTAACTCCCACAGTTTGGGTCACAGAGTAACAGATCTACATGAAATTCCCTCTGTAACTTAGAAGATCATATACATAGAGATTTTGAACAAAAACAAATTACTGTAGCTGTCTTTTTTGACATTGAAAAAGCATACGATACTACATGGAGTTATGCTATATTAAAAACTTTACAAAACAACAACATCCATGGACATTTACCTAGCTTTATACATAACTTTTTGACACAGGAATTTTCAGGTGAGAATTAATGATGATCTGTCTAGAACATTTCCACTTGGAAATGGTGTTCCACAGGGAAGCGTCCTTAGTGGCGCACTGTTTACTTTAGCAATTAATGATACCAGTAAAAATCTACCTATTGGCATTAAAAGTAACCTGTATGTGGACGATTTTGCCATATATTATTCAGCATCCTGAATAAAACATGCAGAACGAATCATTAATAAAAGCATAGTAAAAATATATGAATGGGCCTCATCTGTAGGCTTTAAATTTTCCATAGATAAAACTCAAGCAATCATGTTTTATGAAAATAAAAGGTGGAAAAAAGGTGAAGAAATAGATTTAAGAATCAAAAACCATAGTATACCAATTAGCCAAACAGCAAAATTTTTGGGATTAGTATTTGATACTCACTTGAACTGGAGAGCCCACATTACATATGTAAAATCTAAAAGTAAAAGAGCATTAAATCTAATTAGAAAACTATCGAACACTACTTGGGGAGCCGATAGACATACCCTTACTGTACTGTATAAGGCAACAGTTCTGTCTATCATTGATTATGGAAGCAAAGTATATGGTTCAGCATCTGACGCAGCGCTGAAAATGTTAGACCCTGTTCACAATGAAGGCCTTGGAATATGCTCAGGAGCTTTTAGATCATCTCCAAAATCATCGTTACAAGTTGAATGTGGTGAACTGCCTTTGTCTCTCCATAGAGAGCTAGTAACAATGAAAAGTGCTCTAAGAATTCAAATTAGTGATTCTCCAACAAAAAAAATTATTTGAATTAAGAGATGTATTTATGAACAACCATCCAACACCTTTCCCAGTTAGAGCTAGAAGATTGTTTGAGTCGCTGAATATGAATATATACAACTGCCTTTAATACTAAAATCACCTCCTCCCTGAACAATGAATAAAATGAGAATTTGCACTCACCTCAAGTATTTATCAAAAAGTAACCCATATACACCAGAACACCATAGACAACATACAATAGAGCATTTAAGCCGAAAAGGTCCACATTATGCAATATATGCAAATGGATCTAAATCAGAACACGGAGTAGGATATGTTGCAGTGTCCCAAGACAAAACTTATCAGTTCTCTCTTCCTAATAATGCTTCCATATTTACAGCAGAATTGTATGGAATTGCATCAGCTATAAAAACAATTAAAGAATCATCATTCAATAATTTTGTGATTTTTAGTGACTCGAGAAGCGCTATAGAAGCTAGTCAAAGTTACAAATCAAAAAATAATATTGTACAACAAATTAAATTATATATCCATAACTTATATAATAATGGAAAAAATGTAGAAATATGTTGGATCCCTGCGCATGTAGGGATCAAAGGAAATAAAGATGCAGACAAAGCAGCTAAAGAAGCAACTCACATGACAAGATCAAATGTGAATATCCCTGTTACTGATTATGTAACACACATAAAAATGGGCATCATAAATAAATGGCAATATACAGTACATGGGATGAAGAACCTGAAAGTAATAAATTGAAACAAATAAAACCTGATTTAAAAAAATGGAGTCCATCATATCAGAGAGAGAGACACACACAAGTAATTTTAATTGATCTCAGAGTAGGCCATACTTGTCTGACACATGATGAAGAACCCATGAAGTTAGTAAAAAATTTTTTTCAAAAATCACAGCAAGTTTTTAAGAGTAAGAGTTCATTTTTGGCTCATTTTTTTGACATTGCCTGAAGTTTAGTATGCAACCATCAGAAATGAAAAAAAATATCATCATAGATAAATATTGAAATATATGGCAGCGCGAAAAAAAAAATTTCATATATAATTGTATACAAATCGTGCTGTGAGCAAAACGGTTAAAGCTAATGAGTTATTTTTTTTCTTTGTATTGTACACTAAATTGCAATGATTTTCGTATATAACAAATTGTAAAACGATCAAAGCAACACAGAGAAAATATTATCACAAAATGATGCATGAATTCGTAACGCGCGGACGTAAGGAAAAAGTTTTTTTCAAAAATTCACCATAAATTGAAATATTGTGCTAGAGACTTCCAATTTGTTGCAAAATGAAGGTAATTGAATGAATATTACTCCCCACCAATGGCCCGACACCTTGATGTGGTGGTGGGGCTTGTGTGTTGCAAGGATGAACTGGGCTATGGTAGTTGGGTAGCACCCTACCCTGGCAGGTCTAACCATGCTACATTGGTCAGTTCTGAGCATCCAGACTAAGCTCGGTCCACTTTCAAGCCTTCTCCATTTTCAATCCCTATCTTCTTCCCCTATCAAGAAGACCATTAGTTGATAACATTGGACCTAAATTGGATTACGGCTCTGACTGCTCCTCTGATTTGATGGAGGGTAAAGAGGACTGACATGCCTCTCCACCCGTAGAATACGAGTACCTGACGTGCCTTTTTTAAAGTCTTATGTCAAACATGGCTCCCAGAGCTGGGTCTGATCTCGACGGACTGATGACGCCTCAAGTTCTGGGAGCCATGTGTATAACCAGGTTGTAGCCTCTAGGGGTGGCCACTTACAGTCGCATAACACATCCCTCCCTTGTTGGGCTCCGTCTTATTAGGGAATATGGTGGGCGGAGGACTACCTGGCAGAAATAACATAGATACTCGTGTCTATGGATAATACATTAACTCCTGTTGACGACCGTAGATCGGACTTGGAACTGGCTCAGGAAAACTTAAATAAAGAAGTGAATAATTCCAGACCCATACCCATATCTAACATAATAACTATGGAACCATACTCTGTGCCACAAAAGGAAACTGTACTAGTAACAAATGAAAAAACTGAAAATATAAACAGAATTCGAAATAGACGACCCAAATATAGACCAGACCCTACATTGATACACTTCGATTCATTATTTGGAAATGACAGTTGGCCAAGATACTTGGTTTTTAAAACAGAAACCGAACTGACCGCTGCTAAATTTGAAAATATTTTATTAACTCAGTACCCGACCAAAGAAATGACATTTAGATCTATAGCAAGAAAAGAATGGATAGTTGAAGCTACCACAAAAATTCAGTCGGAAACTTATCAAAAGCTTGATAATATGAATGGAATAAAAGTCACGGTCCAAAGACATGACAAGTTAAACAGTATTGAGGGAACAGTAATGTTACCACCCAATAATGATAGTGATGGCCTACCAGATGAGACATTACTACTGAGCTCATTAAAAATGAGATATCCCAATATTGTAAACGTAAAAGTATATGAAATCCCAAATAAAAGGCATCATGGCAAAAAATTGAGAATAGCTAAAATTAAATTTGAAGGCCAGACTCTTCCACCTAATATTAAAATAGAAGGCCAGAGAAGAGAGGTGTTACCCCATATACCAAAGCCTCTTCAATGTACAAACTGCTCTAAATATGGTCACACAAAAACAAATGTAGAAACGATCCAGTTTGTGCATTCTGCGGCTCAGAAGATCACGAAACCACTTGGAACTGTGGAGCATCAAAATGTTGTAATTGTGGGCAAGACCACCATGCCAGATCAAAGATATGCCCATTCTACATATATAACACAGAACTAAAATTATTAATAAGCAGGTCTGGCATGTCAATTCCAGAAGGAAAACAAGAATTGAAATCAAGAGGTTTAATGGACCCTGCTAGAAATAAATCATATAGAGATGCCGTAGAAAAAGTATTACCCAAGAAAAATGTTAAAATACATGAAAAAGCAAATGATAAAGAAACGACAAGGTCAACAGACATAGAAATTAACATAAAGTCTCTTAGAGAATCTAGTAACACAGTACTAATAAGCAACCCTTATGAAATACTAATGAAAGATGAAGAATTGCAATCAATAGACTCTGAAGAGGAAGAAAATCATACTGACGAAACAAGAAGAAAACGAGGTAGAGAAATAATTTCTCCCCAAAAACTCAGGTTAACACCAATGATACCAAGAAGAAAAAATGCCCAAACTCAACAGGAAAACATCCACTAATTTAGATAACATTGATGAAATAAGTCCTTCACCAGTGTTTCCAAGTAAATTTCAAGACAAAATTCAATCAATCCAAGGAAGGCAAAATGATAATTGTGAGTGTCAACAGTGTAGCCAAGAAGGTATAACACCACAAACTGAACCTCATCATGAACGATGTGGATGCCATAAGTGCTTTTTTGCAATGTTGCAAAGAAACAAAACCCTTAAATAAGGAAAACTGACAAACGTAATAAGGAATTTCTTAACTAGAAAAGATAATACCTCAAGTCAGCTAGAATCACATACCAAAGATTGTATGTGTATTGGACACTTGCTATATTATCGTGAGAGTAAAATAGCAGTATTAGACAATTTCTTAACCAGACAAGAAGAAATTAAATTATCTATTGATTCAGAATTTTACACAGAAATGTCAAAAAAACAAAAAGAAAATTAAATCTAATTAAGAGAATAGTTACCCATTGTTTAAAAATTATTGAAAAAATTAATAATCAACTATACAAAATCATTTAACTTTCATCCTATTCAATGGAACATAAACGGTTTGAAAACAAGATTGCACTTGGGTGAAATACAAAGACTCCTAAAACAACATGAACCAATGTGCATATGTTTACAACATGTTAATGATCCAGTTCCATCAATATGTAATTACTCTCTAGCCTCCTCCGTTTCAGGAGAAGGCAAGTTAGTTGTAGCAATATATGTTCATAATCGCAACCAACGTATGATAAAATTACAGTTAATAGTAATTCATTTCAAGTTTCTTCAATTCGCCTGCATCTAACAAACAAATCTAGCTTTTTAGTCTGCAATCTTTATAATCAACCTAATGAAAATTATGATATGGCTGATTTATCAAACATTTTATCACAGTTCAATGAACCTATTTTAGTTTTAGGTGATTTTAATGCTCACCACCCTTTATGGGATGCCAGTATCATAGATGCAGATAGAGCAGGTAAAGACATAGAAAATCTAATACTTAATTACAACTATTGTTGTTTAAATGAAAATGAAACCCCAACATACTTTTCAAAAACTCATGGGACCCTATCATCTGTAGACCTGTCTATTTGTTCCACCTCATTAGTAGACAGATTGGAGTGGAATACTCTAGATGATCTTTATACCAGTGATCACTACCCAATTGTAATCACATGTCTTGAAGATAATCATCAACAATTTATGCCAAAATTTAATTTTAAAAAAGCTGACTGGGAAAAGTATAATTTAGTTACCAACAATGTTTCCCCTTTCCAAAGTAACAATGATCACAACGAAATTAATTCATATTTTACAGATTTTGTAATTAGTTCTGGACACAAATCAATACCAATGACTACTTATAAACCAAAAATAAATCCTGTTCCATGGTGGTCTACAGAACTTTCAGAAATTATCAAACTGAAGCACAAAATAAGTAGACGATTAGACAGACTAAACCAAAGATATAACAAATTATATAAAAGTAATAGATATACATTGAAAGTCTTATTAATAGCATTGGAAATTGATTATATCAAACCTTTATTGAATAAAATATCTGCTCAATTCAGGAAAAAAAGTTATTAGTAAGAGGAAGTCATCTTGGGATAATTACGTTTCCAGTTTCTCAAATGACACTGTTAAACAAATGTGGGATAGATTTCGAAAAATTAATGGCAAATATAGTCGATCACCTAGATCCCCAATATTACATAACAGAGAAAGAGTTCATGATTTAAAAGAAATATCAAATATAATAGGTCGCCACCTAGAATCAGTAAGTAATAGCTTGAATTTAGACGAACATTTTCGAAATAGAAAAAGGAATGAAGAAAAAATCATAATTAATTTTGAAACAAGTCAACAACTATACTACAATGTCCCATTTACATTAGAAGAATTTGATGCTGCATTAAAAACTTGTAGTAACTCTGCCCCAGGAAAAGATAATATCTCTTTTGAACTTCTTATACATCTTAACATTAAAGCCAAAGAATACTTATTGAAATTTTATAATCACCTGTGGAAAAAGAAACTACTTCCCAAAGCATGGAAACATGCTATAGTAATTCCTATACCCAAACCTGGCAAAGATCCAACATCAGTAAATAATTATAGACCTATATCACTAACTAGTTGTCTTTGTAAACTCATGGAAAAAATGGTAAATAATAGACTCATATGGTATTTAGAGAAAAATAAAGTTCTAGCAGGCGCTCAGTCTGGAAGTAGGAAAAATCATTCAACTTTAAACTCACTAACATCACTAGAAGATCAAATCAAAAGAGGATTTGTACAAAAGAAAATCACTGTTGCAGTCTTATTTGACATTCAAAAAGCTTATGATACAACATGGAGACATTTAATTATAAAAACTCTATATGACATAAATCTAAAGGGTGAACTCCCAATTTTCATACGAAATTTCTTAACAGAAAGAACATTTCAAACTAGAATTGAAACAGTATTATCGGAAACATTTGAAATAAAAGAAGGTATCCCTCAAGGAAGCGTACTAAGCAGCACATTATTTACACTAGCCATCAATAATATAGTTAAAACACTTCCAAAAGATGTAAACAACAGCTTATATGTTGATGATTTTGCCATTTTTTACACTTCAAGCAACTTGCGCCACATCCAAAGAATCTTAAATATCTCCATAAATAAAATTGAACAGTGGGCATTATCTGTTGGTTTTAAATTTTCTGATGAAAAAACGCAAGCAATAGCATTTTACAGGGATAAACGTTGGCTCAGAAACGAAGATATAGTTCTTACCATGAATAACACTCCCATCCAATTTTATCCAGAAGTCAAACTCTTAGGCCTATATTTTGACAATCATTTGAACTGGAAGGCCCATGTAAGACATACCAAAGCAAAGGCCTTAAAATCTTTAAATGTATTAAAAAATTAGCTCACACTTCATGGGGTGCTGACAGAGATATTTTATTGAAACTTTATAAGGCTACAGTTCTACCAATATTAGAATATGGCAGTCCAATTTATAGTTCTGCTAGTGAGACTATTCTCAAAATGCTAGATCCAGTACATCACCTTGGGATTCGGTTAGCCACCGGAGCTTTCAAATCATCACCAGTCCAATCCTTGATTGTAGAAAGTGGAGAAATGCCACTATCTTATAAGTTCAAAATAACAACGATGTGCAGAGGTTTAAAAATTATAAATAGTCCAGCAAAAACCAAAGATTTATTTAAAAACCAGATTGTTTCTGGAATACAAAAATTACCCCATCCTTCCCTATT
Organism: Macrobrachium rosenbergii; assembly: GCF_040412425.1. Taxonomy (NCBI): domain Eukaryota; kingdom Metazoa; phylum Arthropoda; class Malacostraca; order Decapoda; family Palaemonidae; genus Macrobrachium; species Macrobrachium rosenbergii. Next base: position 1,036,173 of record NW_027100723.1, on the reverse strand, counting down.
AGAGCTAATAGATTATTTATTAACAATGATCTTTATAATATTAGATTTTACAATTTTAACAAAATAATGCCTCCATGGATGATAAGTGCTCCCAGATATGTAACAAACTATGTACAATACCAATTAATAAATTGAATAACCCACTTTCTATGAAACTGTATGCTCTGGAACATATCAAGGTACACAGTAATAATCATTTATATACTGATGGTTCCAAAGATGATATGGGAGTTGGACTCGCTGTTTACGGAAACAATATAAAAAGCCAAGCCTCTTTTACATAACAAAGCATCAGTGTTCACTGCTGAATTACTAGCAATAAAAACAGCATTAACAACTATATATGAAAACCAGTTTAATGAAGTAACCATCTTTAGCGATTCACTAAGTTCAATAAATGCAATAAATTCTTATACTCCAAAAAATCAAATTATAAATGAAATTAGACATACATTACATGAAATGAAAATGCAAAAGATATCTGTTACTCTATGTTGGATACCATCTCACATAGGATTAGAAGGCAATGAAAAAGCTGACACCTATGCAAAAGAGGCTAGAACACTGCCAATATCAGCAGAATTATTACCATTAGAAGACTATACTAGATACAGTAAAGCGGTGATTAAGAAGAAATGGCAAAATAACTGGAGGGAAAGCAGCCTTAACAATAAATTAAGAGAAATAAAAGAAACTGTAGACCCGTGGCCATCATCCTATCAGAATTGCCGCAGGTTTTCAGTAATGTTGACACGGCTAAGAATTGGTCACACTAAACTGACACATGGTTACCTGATGAGTAACCCCATGCCCCTATACCTATGTGCGAAATATGTAATATACAAATAACAGTAAAGCATATTTTAAAGGTATGTCCAAAATATAGAATCCAAAGAGACATTTTATTTAGAAGATATTCCTTTAAAGATATACTGTCAGAAAATGACAAATTTTCACTTTTTAATATTTTAAAATTCCTTAAATTTAATCATTTATACGATAAAATATAAGATTCATAGAATAATTTATAATATATTCCTAATTAACTTAATTAGTTCTTAGATAAACATATGTCGCTAGGTTTAATTAAATTATTAGGGTTTAAATAGCTTGTCTAATCCTTCGGGCCAGCCCTAGGAGAGTTAATATTAACTCAGTGGTCTGGTTAAACTAACGTAAAAAAAAAAAAAAAAAGAGTGAATATTACTAGACTGTAAGTGTTTAGCTTACAATCGCAGTTTTCGACCATTTCGGTCGAGCTAAAGTGGACCGAAGGTTGAATTTTTTCTATTTATCGTGATTTATATGAAAATATTTCAAAACTGATAAAAGCTACAACCATGAGTTATTTTTTGTTGTATTTTAAATGAAATTGTGCACATTTCCATATATAAAACTTTATGTAACAGCTAATATAAAATGGTGCAAAAATTACGACAAAATGAGGAAAGAATTTCTGAAATTTTCGGCCAAGTTACCACGCGGACGTAATAAAAAATTGTTTTTCAAAAATTCACCATAAATCAAAATATTGTGCTAGAGACTTCCAATTTGTTGCAAAATGAAGGTAAATGATTGAATATTACTAGAATGTAAGAGTTTTAGCTTACAATTGCAATTTTCGACCATTTCGGTCGAGTCAAAGTTGACCGAAGGTTGAAATTTTTTGTAGTCGACGTACGGTACTTCTGCTCGTCACCCGACAGACAATTTTAGTCGACTTACGATACGTCCAGTCGGCGTTTAAGGGTTAATGAGCAGCCCATGTGGCCCGGCTCCTGAGTGCTCAGAGTGCATGGTAATAATAACAGTCAGACATGTGTGATGCGAGTGTCCAAAGTATGACCAACAGCGAATGTCAACTTTTGGAAATCGATCAGTGAAAGAAATTTTGTCAGAATCTTTTATATTTTCAGTCGTTCCAATTTTGATGTTCTTGAGGAACTGTAATTTAATTAATAAAATATAAAAATAAGTAAACAATAAAAGCATGAAAACCCTTTTAACATTTGTTGAATTTTAATAAACCTTTTTAGTATGTATGTAAGGAAGTCTGAGTAAATGTATTTATTGTATGTACGTGTTTCAGTATGAGAGGATGTGTCTATGTGCAATTTTTAATTTAATTTTAATTCATTCATCATTGTACTGAATGATCTATTGGGTCCTAGTGCTTGGCCCCAGGCCTGGGCCTAGTATTTCAATCTAATCCTTCGGGCCAGCCCTATGAGAGCTGAAAGTCAGCTCAGTGGTCTGGTTAAACTACTTTCATAATAATAACCAAGGCTGACGGGATACATCATATTTTTTCTGTGCCATATAAACCATCAGCTAATGGAGAAGCTGAAGGGGCAGTGCAGACTTTTAAACAAAATATTGAAAAGGTAAAAGGGAAGGAGAATTTAAAATTTATGCTTTGTTAGTTTTAATGCAATATCACATCACACCACATGCAACAACTGGTCTACTCCAGCTGAGCTTTTTTTAAAATGTCATATCAAAATAAGATTAGATTTGCTTAAGCCTGATAAAGAAGCTCAAATCAAGAGGAAACATGACACTGATTTCAGATACCAACTGTAAATTAAGAACTCTGAAATGTGGTCAGTGGGTTCCGGCATTTAGCTTTGCTAGGGGATCACCTAAGTGGGAGAATGCTGTTATTGCTGGACAGACTGGTCCAGTTTCATACGCAGTAAGGGTTGGGGAAAAGGTATGGCATCAACACATCGACCAGCTTGATGCTGTTCATGGTTTTCAGAGTTCTGACGGATCCATAACAAACGACACTTCCTTAAGCTCAGAGGAAATATGTGAAAACAAATTTTCTGAAGATTATTGTTTAGATAAATACTGACCACTGGAAGAACCTGTAACTAACGAGTTGAGTAAAATGAGTTCTGATAGTATATCTGAGGGAGGAAGTGAGCCACTGCCTTTGACTTTGAATGATTGTTTAACTTCAACTCGTAACTCTTCCAGTGAGAGACGTTACTGTGTGGTAATGTCATCCATCGGATAGACTTATGTGTTCTTGATGCTGTTTAAGTTATATTGTAAAGTGTTTTTGTATTTATATCAGTAAAGTTCCTAACCGTTACTTGAGATTTTTATAGAATTACAAGTTCTTGAATAATGGATGTATTTTATTTACTGTAAACTGTGTGTGGCATAAGTTCATTTTACTGTGGTGTTGTAAGTTATGAAAGTTTTCTGTGCTTTTTATGCTGGCATGAAGGGCTGCTGTGTATTGTTGTTGCCTTCTTAACAAGTCAGTTATATACCTGCCTCTGTCCTGTGTGTACCTACTTTTTATTGCATTAATAAAGACACCATGTAACCAGTTGTTTCTCTTTTCACAAACACACACACACACACACACACACACACACACACACATATATATATATATATATATATATATATATATATATATATATATATATATATATATATATATATATATATATATATATATATATATATATATATATATATATATATACTGTATATATATATATATACTATATATATATATATATATATATATATATATATATATATATATATATGTATGTATTATGCATGTACTGTATGTATGTATGCTCACATTTCACCTACCCTCAATGGGGTTGGTACCAGTTCCCCAGGGGTCTAGAAAACCACAGGTAGCAGTTGCACCCTTGCACTTGGCAACAATTGCAACTGTCCTCACAATACCACTAGCTAGAGCCCCATCAGTCCTCTCTGCAGCAGAGGACTGACCTCTGGAAAATCAACAAGACAATATGCATGGGGACGTAGCAGCCTTCTTCCTCCACTTACTAGCTTTGGAGGGACACCACTCTACGACAAAGACAACAATGACAACTTCCTTCTCCTCTTCCTCAACTTGTTCCCGATAGGAGCCGAGGTCAGCACCAAAGAGAGTGAACGGAGGAGAACCTCCTCCAGAGATGAAGAAGGCAACTCTTCTGGGCAGATCACTGGTGAGATGTGGGGAGATATCAAGTAAGTGGGGGCAGTCCTGGAACCAATGGAGACCATAACCATCAAAGTCGTAACAGTCACAGTAGAAGCGGTGACAGGCAACATCTTATTAACCTTCAGATTGTCAAGAAGGGAAGAAACACTGGGCTCACCCATGATGCCCATGGAAAGCCACAATTCCTGAGCCACCAGAGAGATAGAGCATCATCCAGAGGAAAACCCTCTCTCAGAACGAAAAGAGGCCTCAGGTGAGATGCCAGGCTGGATGTCCTCCCTCCCCCCTCGAAGATTCTCCACCGAAAGTTCAACAGGGGTCAGCAAGGGGGAACTACTCTCTTATGAGTAGCAACAGTGAAAGAGAGTTTGGTAGGTGGAAGAAAAGTACCAAATAGGACCTTCGGTGTCACAGGCAGAATATTACAATCCAATGATACTGGGGAGACCTCTCTTTTCTTCTTCCTAGCAAACCTCACCCACTGTTCAGACGGACAGACACAGCAATCTGAACACAGAATATTCTGGTTACACTCAAGCCTCTTGCAGGGGGTGCAAAGAGAGGGAGTTCTACCTCTACAGAGGAGAGAAACCTATTGCAAGGACTGTCTCCCCTGGGAAGCGCCTGAAAAACTGAGGATTACTCGTAAAGAAAGAAGACTGAAATGATTGAGGGGTTTGATTCATTGTTCTTCACCAGACAAAACTCATCAACAATCGTAGAAAACGAAGAGAAATAATCAGAGAGTATAAAAGATAGCATACAACAAATCCAGCAGAGAATCTACACAGATGTCCAAACATGACAATGGCCGGAAGCAAAGTGGAATGTGTACTGACAGCTAGGCGATGCTTCCCCCTTCCTGTCCATAGCTAAGGACCTTGTCTGAAAATTGAATGACCATTCCAGCCCAGGTTTACAAGCTAAATCCCTATGTAAAAAACAAAGGTTTGTATTTATGTAGGAACAAATAAGTATTGTATATAATAATATTCTTCATTGAATAATGGTAAATTATAAAATTTTTCATATGGTTATAGTGATAAAAAGAACAGTGAGATAGGTAATCTGATGATGCATAGGCAATTACCTAGCCTAGACTAGATCATAGTTACTTATTTTTTCCCAATAAATTTTTAATGAAACTATTTCAAATATCATGATAAGGCTTAAATATTACTCTGCAATAACTAATACAAAGTAAAAAAAATTATGACTACAGCCTTTGGTAATTAAGTCTAATTCTAGTTTTAACTGCATTTTTTGGGCCACTTGTTGGTCCAGTACTTTTGTTATTCCAGCAGCCATCAGCCCTGTTGATCCCAGACTACTGGAACTGTACTGTATAGAATTTACACATAATTTGTGCTGTCCTCCTTGATTACTTGTTTTTCTACCCTCGAATAGTATTCAAGTACTTCACATGCGATAACAACTTGAAAGAAGGAAATGAAAACTTGAAGATATATTGAAATCCTGAAAACAGTTTCAACACCCAGCCCCCACCCCATAACAGGCAAGGTGCCAATAAGGGCAACTTCATTGATGCCATTCTATGGACTATGTAACAGACATGAAGAAGGACAAGAGTCAAAAAGTTTTATATTTGGACATACTTTAACATCCCAAGACAGTGTTCTGAAATTTCCATTATTTCTGGTAATGTCCTCTGAGGGCTAGGCTGATAATCAAATTCTTACCAAAGCTTTCTTTTTTACAACTTCATTAAATTAATTTGTATTGCTTTCCAACATAGCTTTTAAGCATCTACCAAATTGATTGCATGACTGTGTCCCTTAACATGATAAAAAATTACACTGTTCTCCTGTGTATACTATATCTTATAAACTTTTTACACTTCTATTATCTTCTAAAATGATTCTCCAGGCTGACCACTATAAAAATTATCACATGACCCACCCACATGGGATTTGGTATATGCATCTTTTAGTATTACCAGGAGAGCTCTTTACAAGTATTTTTCTCATTGTATTATTGTTCTTTAATGTCATATTAACTCTAAAACTCACGAGTAATGAGGGAATTATCAAGGTTGGAAAAATCCAATATGCTAATACAAAGTTTATTTGAAACAAGGTGACAAAGTTTATATGAAACATGGTGACAAAGTTTATTTCTAAGGGATAAATCCAAGTTTAGTTTCCTTTACCCATTCTTGACAAAAATACAACAAAATAATCCAAAACATTTGTACTTTGATATTTTTCATTTCTTATTTTGCTCTTTACCTTCATTTTCTATAGTATGCCACTGTGATGTCCACATCTCTGGCCGCATGTGGTTTCCATAAACCTGTTTGAAAAAAAAAAAAAGGAAAATAAGTCCCGGTTTACCCTGGGTAACATTTACCTTAGAAGACTAGTTTTCACATTTTCATTCCTACTCCACCGACATTATGCACACATTTCATCTCAACATTCCTTATCTCATTCACACTCGGTGTCCCACTCCACTTTCACAAAGGAAAGGTGGCTCAATAATCACTTCAATAGATGCATTTGTTCTATTCAATGCCTTTTGCAGATAATTATACAAATTAATAATTATATAAATTTACCACCTCCAATCTTCCCCCATACATAATGACATTATTTGTCATTCTTGGCTCTAATTTATCTTCAGTGCCTAACTCTTGCTAACATTCTCTGTCAACTTTCCATTTTTACAAATACAATACAGTCGACCGCTGGTATTCGCGGGGGTTAGGTAGGGACCACAACCACCTGAGAATACCGAAAATCCACAATATCTTGTTACCCCTCTGAAAATGCTTTTAACTGCCTGTTCTTATAGTTCAAACACCAAATACAGTATACCTTCAACTAAAATGCTTATAACTGCCTACTGTATTTTAATGGTTCACTGCCCATTTTAATAGTTCAAGCAAAAATATACCTTAAACTATCATCCTAAAACACTTTAATATCATTTTAAAGTTTAAGATCAAATCATATGGGTAGTCACCAGTGATGAATGTTGATTAAAGATGATGATGATGAATTAGCTGTGCAGTCTGATGAATGACAATGAAGATATGACTGCACAGCAAAGCAGAGGAGTTACATCTCCTTTGGGGGCGTCTCTTCCCCTTCTTCAGGGGTTTGGAGAGGCTTTGGAGGGGTCCATCACTGCAAAATACATGGTGATAGTCTGCTGCTGTTGCTGCTTCTTCATGCTGATGAGGAGGTTATTATAAGGCATCAATAACCCATCAAGGCCATTATCTGAAATTTAGGGTGCACTCCATATAAGGATCCCATGCCAAAGAATTCTCGTGCACCTCCTGGAGCATCCTCAAAAGTCCGGACAGACATTCCAAAGACAGGCCCTCATCCTCCTCCTCCTCCCCTGAATCTTCCGTGTCTTCTTCCTTGCTAACAGACTTCGTCAGTTCTTCCAAATCCTGGTCCGTCACAGGGTCAGAATGGGCATCAATGAGGGTGTTGACTTCATCCAGGGTGATGTCATCGAAGCCTTCTCCACCAAGTATCCTTGTCAATTGGATGCCTCATCAATGGGCGAATGTTGAATTTCTTCAGGAGAGAAGCCCATATAATCGTCTACACATTCCAGCCACAACTTCCTTCTTCCTGCACACATTAAGCGTCTCCTCCTTCTTCATATCCTTCAATGATCAGCCGATGACCTTCAGACATGTAGTAATCATGAATTTACACCAACGCCCCTTCAACGTAAATTCACTGTCAGCGACCATTTCCTTCACAAGGTGCTCGAGGAAGTTCCAGGTGTAGAGTGCCTTAAGGCACGGATCATGCCCTGGTCCACAGGCTGGAGGAGAGAGGTGGTGTTGGCAGGGAGGAACTTGAGCCGGACTCTGTCATAATGAAGATCCACAGTGTGGCCACCTGCATTATCCATAATCAACAACACCTTGAACTCCATGCCCAAGTCGTTGAGGTAATCTTTAACTTGAGGGATGAAGCTCTGATGGAATCAGTGAGATATAAGGACTCTGGTGATCCAGGCCTTAGGGTTGTGCATCCAAAACACAGGCAGCAACTGCTTATTCTTATTCTTGAGGGCCCTGGGGTTTGCAGCCTTATAAATGAGGCCTCCGTCTGCAACCCAGGGGCTCTGGCTTCATCATTCATGGGGTTATGTCCATGAAGGCATCTTCTTCCAGAACAAGCCAGTCACGTCTATGTTGAACACCTATTATGAATGGTAGCCATTATCACTGATGATCTTCTTGAAGGTCTTGGGATATTTCGCGGCAGCTTCCATGTCTGCCGATGCCCCTTCCCCATGCAGAGAAACACTCCTCAGTTGGAATTGCTCCTGTAAACGGTGGAATCACCCCTTGCTGGCCTGAAAACCTTCAGGAGCTGATGATGGTCCTGCTTGTGCTCTTCCTCTTCTTCTTCAAGGCTTCGTAGAAGCCTACGAATTCTGCTTCCTGTACGTCGCTGCCAGTTGAAAATGACTGGTAGAGTTGTCGTACCTTCTCGCAAATGATGTTGCCACTGAGGGAAGTGTTCTTCTGATGGCAGTCATTTATCCATACCGCCAATGCTGACTCCATCCTCAAGATGTTCTTATCACGCACAGTGAAAAATTTCTTGACACTATCTAAGAAGCTAACACTTTCAGCCTTCCTAATCTCCACCTCTTTCTTCTTGATATACCACTTTCAGCCTTCCTAATCTCCACCTCTTTCTTCTTGATGTACCAGAGTGAGGGATTTTACAACATAGACTACAGTTCACTAGAAAATTTAAATATAAAGAAAATTAATGAAATTACTGTAATTAACTAATAAAATTATTGGAACATTTGTATATTACAGTATATCCTCTATATTTTTACATTACTGTAAACAATTTTCATCAATAATGATTAACTGATTAATCACCGCATAATGGTGTGCTACTGCAGCAAAGCTGTTCCCTGCCTTTATCATATCCAGAAGTCCTAACCTCTCCTGGAGTCATAACCTTCCTCTGGCACTAAGGGTCTTTGCCAGAAGCCTTAGAAGGAGCAGGGCATTTAGGAGGCATTTAGCATGACTGACAACATGCACAGACGAAAATAGCGAAAAAATACGTAAATCCCCGAACAGTACATGCTGCACTGGGAGAGATGGTGGGTCACGCAGTACATCTCCACAAGAATGCCAAGGAAAATGAATGTTACTCCTGGCTTGGCTCTTTGCAAAACATCAGCCAGTAGCGTGTCAAGTAGCACTGTGCTTAGTTATTTAACATACCTAAGATGCATTTCTGTTTCGCAAGCTTTGTGTTTGGCTTGGGGCAAACATTTTTTGAGGAAAAAAAAATTTATTTATATTTTATTGTGTTTACATTAATAGTACTGTAGTATCTGAAAATTAGTACAGGCAGTTCCCGGTTATCGGCGATCCAGTTTTTCAGCGCTTGTCTAGCAACGAAAATTGGCAATTTTTGGAGCCAATATGCACCGATTTCCACTTATCGGTGCTGATAATTGCATACTGGCTCCAATAATAACATATTGGTACCGATACATACCTAACAGAGGTGCCGATAACCAAAAATCGGCAATTTTCAGTTTTTGGCGATTTTCACTTATCATCACGCCATCAGAATGGAACCCATGCCGATAACTTGGGACTGCCTGTAAATCCTTTTTTTATCATAAAAAATATATTTAGTCACAAAAATAACATGAAAACAGAATGACATAACAGGTTCAGCAGATGTAAACAAACCTAACAGTTCATTCGGAGGTAGTCTCGTTGTTCTACAAACTACCCACATATTTTAGATATGTTCTATTGTCATCCTAGAACACTTTATTATCATTTCAAAATCATCTTGCAACAGAGCAAAATATCAATAAAAATGTATTTTTATAATAAAATGAGGTTTTGTACATACTTACCTGGTAATTATATATATAGCTGTAGTCTCTGACGTCACGGCAGAAAATTGAAAATCGCGGCAGCGCTAATGAATGGTCACGTGATACCCTTCCCACCGCCCCCTCTACAGGTGAGTGAGAGGAACCATAACCCAAACTCTTCATATGTTTATGCCATACCTGCCCATGAGAGGGGAGGAGGGTGGGCTTTGATTATATAATTACAGGTAAGTATGTACAAAACCTCATTTTATTATAAAAATACATTTTTGTACATATAACTTACCTGGTAATTATATATATAGCTGATTGGCACCTTGATGGAGGTGGGCCATGGCAGCTAATATGACTAGACAATTGTGAAAATAAAAAAAACACAATGATGGTTCTTTACCTGTTGAGGTAGCTGATTTGATGGATACTGCCTCTTAATCTGCTATCCTCAACTTGCACCAACTAGGTATATAGACCTGAGGGTTAAGTGCTAGAGGGCTACATGCCAGTCGAGGGCTCACCGTGGACTATGCATGATAACCAACCAAATAAATGCCCCTGCCCAGGGCGCAGTACACGACAAACACATAGAACAAGGGGTGTCACCAATAACCTGTACCTTAAAAATATTACCCAAAATGTAAGACTGTTGGGTACTCCTAGCCACAATGTACCCCCAGACATCCCAGAAAACAACAACGCTAACCTTAAGCAAGAGAAAGCATCACAAGGAAGGATCGACTTCTTTATTCCCTTACCCAACACCGTGCCAGTCACCACAAACGGTCCCAACGTACTGCATCCATCATATATTGTCTCAATCTCTCTCAAATAATGAGACGCTGAACACTGACCTACATTTCCAAAATGTAGCTTGAATAAATGAATCTAAGGAAAGATTCCTCCTATATGCCAACGAGGTTGAGACCGCTCTCACCTCATGTGCTTTAACTTTAGAAATTTGAAGCTGCACATCTTCTACCTGGTTGTGAGCTTCTACAATCAGGTCTCTCAAAAAGAAGGAAAGAGCATTCTTCGAAAGAGGCCTACTCGGATCCCTCACAGAACACCAAAGATTAGGAGAAGGACCTCTCACTGCTTGAGTCCTTTCGAAATATACTTTTAATGCTCTTACTGGGCATAAAAGTCTTTCTTCTTCATCTGGTCCCACCAAATCCGAGAGACCAGGGATCGAAAAGGATCTCGGCCAAGGCTTAGACGGAGTCTCATTCTTTGCCAAAAAACTCAACAATGAAGAACAGACTGCCTTACCCCTAGAAAACCCAATTCTCTTATCTAGGGCGTGCAACTCACTGACTCTCCTTGCTGTAGCCAAAGCTACCAAGAAGATTGTCTTCCTCGTAAGGTCTCTGAAAGAGCAAGACGATAATGGCTCAAACTTACTGCCCACAAGCCATTTCAAGACCACATCTAAATTCCAGGAAACCAATCTCTCTCTGGGATTCTTGGATGTTTCAAACGATCTGATAAGATCTGACAAGTCCTTATCATTTGAAATATCCAGGCCCTTATGCCTAAAGACTGTCGAAAGCATTGCTCTGTAGCCCTTGATCGACGATGAAGACAGCTTCCTATCCACACTCAGATACAGGAGGAAGTCTGCATCTCTTCTAAAGTGGTCTTAGAAGATGATGTGCCAGTCTTCCTACACCACTCTCTGAAGACTGACCACTTAGCTTGATAAACTGCTGTGGAGGACTGTCTCACGAGCTCTAGCGATGGCTCTAGAGACCTTCCTCGAAAAACCTCTAGCTCTGAGGCAACGTTCGACAGTCTGAACGCAGTTAGCTGAAGAGCGGATAGACCTCCATGAAATCTTCGGAAGTGAGGCTGTCTGAGTAGATCTACTCTCGGTGGTAAAAGCCTCGGGAAGTCTACGAGAAGACTTATCAAGTCCGGAAACCATTCCCTTGCTGGCCAAAACGGAGCAACCAGCGTCATACGCACGTCCTTGTGGGACAACATTTTTGTTAGAACTGCTCTCAACATCTTGAACGGAGGAAAGGCGTAAAGGTCCAGACCTGACCAGTCCATCAGCATTGCATCCACGAAGACTGCCCCCTCGTCCGGCACTGGAGAGCAATAAAGAGGCAGTTGAGTTGTCTTCTTGGTGGCAAACAGATCTATGAGAGGACGACCCCATAGATTCCACAGTTGGAGGCAAACTTCTGATTTAAGATCCACTCTGTTGAGAGTACTTGAAAGCTCCTGCTTAGCTCGTCTGCCCTCACATTGAGCTTTCCTGGAATGAACCTTGTCATCAACGCCGTTTGGTTCATTTTCGCCCATAACAGAACAGATCTCTCGCTACCAGGTATAGCGAGAACGAGTGGGTCCCTCCCTGCTTTTTTATGTATGCGAGAGCTGTTGTATTGTCTGATTGGACAATCACTGCCTGGTTCCTTACCACCTTCGAAAATTCTAAAAGGGCTAAATGAATGGCCTTTAATTCCTTCAGATTGATGTGCCACCGAAGTTGTTCTCCCTTCCATCGGCCTGCTGTTTCCAACTTGCCTAACGTGGCTCCCCATCCTAGATCTGAAGCGTCTGCACACAAGATGAGGTTGGGGTTCTTTGGGAACAGTGAAATTCCTTCCTGAAGTTTCTCTGGAGAGTTCCACCAACTGAGGTCTGCCTTTATCTCCTCTGAGATTTGAAAAACAAACGAGTCCGGGCTCTTCTTCCTGTCCCAGACTTCTCTTAAAAAGAACTGAAGGGGCCTTAGATGTAGTCTCCCCAAACTCACAAACGGTTCTGCGGAAGACAACTTCCCCAGAAGGCTCATCCACTCGTTGGCCGAGCACTGGGTCTTCTTCAGAAAATCTCGCACTTTCAACAGGCACAACTCTACCCTCTCCACCGACAGAGAAGCCTGAAAAACTACTGAGTTCATCTGAACTCCCAAATAAGACTAATTCTTGAGATGGCACCAGATGTGACTTCTGCCAATTTACCAGAAGTCCCAGTTCTTCGGTTAGATGAAGAGTCTTTTCCAAATCCTTCACACACCTTTCCTTCGTCTTCGCACGCAGGAGCCAATCGTCTAAATAAAAAAACTGTTCTGATCCCCAACAGATGTAGCCACTTCGCCACTGATGACAAAACTCTGGTGAAAACCTAGGGGCCGTCGAGAGGCCGAAGCACATTGCTCTGAACTGAAACACTTCGCCCTTGAACACAAAGCGAAGGAACTTCCTCGAAGCAGGATGGATCGGGATGTGGAAATACGCATCCTGGAGGTCGATGGATACCATCCAATCTCCTGGAAGAAGGGATGACAGCATTGATTGAGTGGTTTCCATCACAAACTTTGTCTTCTTGACAAACAGGTTCAAAGCACTCACATCTAGAACTGGCCTCCAGCCTCCTGACGCCTTTGGTACTACAAAGAGACGATTATAAAATCCTGGGGAGAAAGGGGGGAGAACTTTGTCTATTGCTTCTTTCTCTAGCAAAGCTGACACTTCTTTCTCTAGAGCACAACATTTCTCTGAGTCTAGAGAATAACCCATTAAGACCACTGGTTCCCTGGACAAAGGAGGGTCCTTCAAGAATGGAATTGAATAGCCTTCCTTTAAAACCGAGACTGTCCAAGGTTCTGCTCCCCTTTCTTCCCTGACTGTCCAGAAAGCTGACAGTCTGGCTCCTACTGGTGAGTGAAGGGAGGCGCTCTCACTTCTTGTCGGAGGGTTTGATCGCTTTAGGTACAAAACGACCTCTCCCTCTCGATCTGGGAAACGATTTAGCAGGGGCTGTTCCACGAAAGGGCCGACCTTGAGATTTCTCCGTCGACGTTGTCGGATGAGCAACTGTTGAAGGCAACGGTTTAGGCTTCTTGGTGGACTGTGCCAGCAAGTCTTGAGTTGCCCTCTGTTGAAGAGTCGAAGCGATCTCAGATACTATTTCCCTCGGGAAAAGATGTTTCCTATCTAAAGGAGCGAACAACAAAGCTGACTTCTGGGACCGAGAGACACCTATAGTGGTGAAAGAACACCATAGTTCACGTTTCTTGAGAATACCTAACGTAATCACGGAAGAGAGTTCCATAGCTGCATCTCTAATGCTCCTGTCGATGCAAGCTAACACGTCGGACAGGGAAGCGAACTGATTGTCCTGAAGGGCGCAAGCTTTTAGTTTCCTTCCAAGAGCTCCAACCGACCAATCGAGGAAGCTTATAACTTCCAAAATCTTAAAAGCATTCTTGCAGAGGTGATCAAATTCCGATGTAGAAAAGAATACTTTGGCTGAATTAAGAGCCGACCTCCTGGCCGAATCTACCAAACTAGAGAAATCTCCTTGGGAGGAGGCAGCTACTCCCAACAAGAAAGATTCTCCAGTCTCGTACCAACCACCACAACGAGACGACAATTTCGAAGGGGGAAAACAAAACACAGTCTTCCCTTGTTCCCTCTTCTCTGCAAGCCACTCCTCCATTTTCTTCAATCCTTTCTTGGCCGAAATAGAAAGAACTAATTTGGTAGCCAGCGAAGTGTCTGTCCTATTATCACGAGCGTATTGAGATTCCGGAGAAGCTGGGGATACTGGTGAAAAGGAATCCGGAAAATTCTCCAGGAAATACTGAAGCAGTCGCTTATAGCTCAATAAAGGCTTCTCTTTCTCTGGTTGTACCTCCGCCTCCGATTCCGAAGCAACATCACCACCAGAAATCGGAGAAAGAGCCAAGGATCTAGATGGAGGAAGATTCGTCTTCCGAGGAGAATGCAGCACAGGATCGCTCGTAGGAAGCCGCACATTCGATGAAGGAGCATCCTTAGAAATCGAAGCAACTTGTAGTTCGTTCACGGAAGGATCACTTTTTTCCACAAAGCCGAGAATACTATCAAGCTTCCTATTCATTTCCGCCAAAAACAAATCTTGAGGCAAGGCGGAAGAAGGCGAATGCGGAACTGAACGAGGCACGGAGACCGCAGGTGTTGGAGCTTGACGAGAGTCCCCAGGAGAAACAATTTTTGGCGCATGGCGCCAGGAGGATCGTAGGGTGGCATATGGCGTGATGAGCCAGGCGAAACGAAGGATGGCGCGTGGCGCTAGATGCAGCAATCACGCCAGAAGTAGCAACAACAGGCGAAGACGACACCACTCTCTTCTTACGTAAGCGTCTCCGCGCTTCCAACACATGCCTCTCGTCTCCCGAATCAACGGAATGCGAAAAACATTCGGGCTCCTCCCAAAAACTACACGAAGGAGGTTGATCTTGAAGCGCCACTCTTTTCTTGGGAACTGCCAAAGGAGATGCCAACCTAGACCTCTTGAATGGTCTCGAGACATCTTTACGGCGCCAACCTCTCTTAGGCGAATCCTCACTCGACATGCTCGAAGACATACACCTCCTTGATGTGCCTTTTCTATGGCTAACATCTGCATCCTGGGAAGCGGCAACAGGACTGCTTGAGGGGCCAACTGCTCGGGGGCAGGTCCCACTCACCTCCCTTGGGCTTTCGACTTGCCTCCTCCCTGGTGCTGGGGAGTTTGACAGAGGTCCAGGCCTAGGAGAATGAGTGGGCCGAACAGCCAGCTCCTCCACTGCACTATCACAAGACACTGCACTTCTTACTACCAAAGACTTACTCATCCGCTCCATGGCAGCAAGCATAACACTAAAATGCGCATCCATCTGCGTCTTAAGACTGGCCACGGTATCGGGTTCGGGAATAACGGGTCTGGGATAGGAGATTTGTTAGAAGGAATATCAGGGTTAATAACCGAAAAAGATACATCCTGACTATCACGGGAGGATAAAGAGGAAGTCCTAGCTGAAGCTTTTCTAGCTCTCTCTTTTGAAGCCTTCTCAGATAAGCATTTAAAATCTTCCATTCTTCCCCTGACAAATTCTTACATTCTTCACAGGTTAACGATACCAACAAACCTGTCCTCTACACCCCGAACACACAGAATGAGGGTCAATGGTAATTTTCCCTAATCTAGTTTTACAGCCCTTGCTACAAAACCTATACACCAAGGGACCAGTGTCCGACATAATGCTAAATAAGGAAGCGGGGATGAAAAAAGCTAAGTACAAACAATGTCTGCCAAAGATTCAAATCAAACAATTGTACATCACCAACAATGTCCAACGACAGAATCAGCGAAAATTCTCTGCTAAGCTGCACCGGCTTACCGGTACCACACGGCAGAAACATATGAAGAGTTTGGGTTATGGTTCCTCTCACTCACCTGTAGAGGGCGGTGGGAAGGGTTATCACGTGACCAATCATTAGCGCTGCCGCGATTTTCAATTTTCTGCCGTGACGTCAGAGACTACAGCTATATATATAATTACCAGGTAAGTTATATGTACAAAATGTACAGTAGGCACAATATATGATGCACAAATGGCCCAGCATCCCACTATCTCTGCCCAGTTCACTGCATAGGCCACTAGTGTTTGTTTCACTGCATAGTTTTAATCAGTGTGTATCTTTTTGAATGGTGCCCTAAGATGCCTCCTAAATTCCCTGCTTCTTCTATGGCATCTCGACAAGAGCCTAAGCGCCAGAGAAAGGTTGTGACGCACCAGGAGAAGGTATTAGTTATCGTAATGTTGGGTGAAGGGAAAAATCACACCAAAGTAGCCGTCCATTATGGTCTGAACAAGAGTACCGTCTACTTCATTTAGAAAGAATACAAAAAGGGGAGGATCCTTGCAAGGACCCCCGGCGGACCAGGATTTGGAAGATATGGAATGTCTGTCCTGAATTATAAGGAAAGGCAGGCAGCTGCAGCAGATGGTAGGGAAATGGGATCCTTATATGGAATGCTCCACTAATTTTTCTAATGCCCTTGATTCTGCCATGGACCCCTATAATAACCTCCCAGTCAGCATGAGGAAATATGTCAACATGATGCTGCCTCCTGAAACCCCTGAAGAAGTGCCTGAAGAAGCACCCGAAGAAGGGGAAGAGGCACCCCGAGAGATGTAACTCCTCTACTTTGTTGTGCAGTCATATCTTCATTGTCATTCATCGGACTGCACAGCTAATTCATCATCATCATCTTTAATAAACATTCATCAATGGTAAGTACCCGTATGATTTAATCATATTATTATTATTATTACAGGTGCAGTGTTATTATTATTATTATTATTTTTTGGGGAGTCTATTACAGTCATCCTATTCGACTGGGTGGTTTTTATAGTGTGGGGTTCTGGGTTGCATCTTGCCTCCTTAGGAGCCCATCACTTTTCTCACTGTGCGCTGTTTCTAGTAGCACACTTTTCTGCATGAGTCCTGGAGCTACTTCGGCATCTAATTTTTCCAGATTCCTTTTCACAGATCTTGGGATCGTGCCTAGTGTTCCTATGATTTTGGGTACAATTTCCACTGGCATACTCCATATCCTCCTTATTTTGATTTTCAGGTCATGATACTTATCAATTTTTTCTCTTTCTTTCTCATCTACTCTGATGTCCCATGGTATTGCCACATCAATGAGTGATACTTTCTTCTTGATTTTGCCAATCAATGTCACGTCTGGTCTACTGGCATGTATCACCTTATCTGTTCTGATACCATAGTCCCAGAGGATCTTTGCCTTATCATTTTCTATCACTCCCTCAGGTTGGTGTTTGTACCACTTATTGCTGCAAGCTAGCTGGTGTTTCTTGCACAGGCTCCAGTGGAGGGCTTTTGCTACTGAATCATGCCTCTTTTGCTATGAGGTTTATGGTCTCATCTTTCATATTGCACTTCCTGCATATGGGTGAGATATTATTTCCATAGACTATTGTTCTTTGGACATATCTGGTTTTTAGGGCCTAATCTTGTGCTGCTGTTAGCCTTCCTTCTGTTTCCTTCTTGAGTTCTCCACTCTGTAGCCATTGCCATGTTTCAATACTGGCTAGTTCTTTTGTCGGTCTCATGTACTGTCCGTGCATTGGTTTGTTGTGCCATTCCTCTGTTGTGTTTTTCATTCTCCTGTCTCTGTATACTTCTTCTGGGCCTTCGTCTACTTTTATCAGTCCTTCTTCCCAAGCACTACTTAGCCACTCGTCTTCACCGGTTTTCAGATATTGCCCCAGTGCTCTGCTCTCGAAGTTAACGCAGTCCTCTATGCTTAGTAGCCCTCTCCCCCCTTCCTTTCGTGTTATGTATAGTCTGTCTGTATTTGCTCTTGGGTGTTGTGCTTTGTGTATTGTCATGTGTTTCCAAGTTTTCTGGTCTATGCTGCAGAGTTCAACCTTAGTCTATGCCATTACCCCTGCACTGTATCTGATTACTGGTACTGCCCATGTGTTTATAGCTTTCGTCATGTTTCTGGCATTGACTTTTGACTTGAGTATCGCCTTAAGTCTCTGGATATATTCTTTCCTGATCGTGTCCTTCATCTCTTGGTGTTTTATATATCTCTCCTATTATTCCCAGGTATTTGTATCTTGTCTCATCTATGTGTTTGATGCTATTCCCGTCTGGTAGGTTTATCCCTTCAGTCCTTGTTACTTTGTCTTTTTGTATGTTGACCAAGGTGCATTTCCCTATTCCAAACCCCATCCTGATGTCCCCAGATACAATCCTTACAGACTGGATTAGGGTATCTATTTCCTTGATGCTCTTACCATACATCTTGATGTCATCCATGAACATCAGATGGTTATTGCTGTTTCCTCCTTTCTTGAGTTGGTACCCAGCATCTATCTTCTCCAGTACTTTTGTCATGGGAATCATGGCTCCTATGAAGAGTAGTGGGGACAGTGAGTTACCTTGAAAGATCCCTCTCCTGATGTTAACCTCTGCTAGTCTTATCCCAGAGCTTGTAAGCATTGTGTTCCAATTTCGCATTGTATTTTTAAGGAAGTCGAACGCTTTCTTGTAATCAATCCATGCCATACTTAGGTTGGTTCATTAACATTTTGTCTATTAGGAGCTGGTCTTTTGTGCCCCTACACTTCCTTCTGCAGCCTTTCTATTGGTGGAGGATGGTGTTTGTATCCTCTAGGTAGATGATGTATAGCCTTTCACTGATGATACCTGTTAGTAACTTTCACATTATTGGTAGGCAGGTGATAGGCCTGTAGTTACTTGCTATATTTCCCTGGTTCTTGTCTTTCTGTACTAAGGATATTCTTTCTGTGGTCTTCCATTTAAGTGCATGGTGGTTTGTGATAAAATGCTGGAGTTTTTCTGCTATTCGTGGTTGTAGGGCCTTGAAGTTTTTGAGCCAGTATCCATTGACTTCATCGGGACCTGAGGCTTTCCAGTTGGGCATTTTCATTACTTGGTGTCTGACTGTGATCTCGTGAATCTTTGTTTTATTCTCCCCATTTCTTCTGCCTTGATTTCCTGGAGCCATGTTCCATGTTGCATGTTTGTTGTGTGATACTGGATTGCTCCATATGTTCTCCCAGAGTCTCTTACTTGGTTCGGCTTCAGGAATTTCCTGGTGGTTGTCTTCCCCTCTTAGTTGGCTGTATAGTCTTTTCTGGTTGATTCCAAAGAGTTTGTTCTGTTGGTACCCTTTATTTCTGTTCATGTACCATTGGATCTTTTGTGCTTTGGATTTAAGCCTCTGTTTTATATCTTCTATTGTGTTGTTTAGTCCCTCTCCTGTACTTTGTATTCAGTTCAGTTCCTCTCTTGTTTTCTTGCTTCTTAGCCTCTTTTCTGGTATCTCTTTCAGTTTACTCAAGTCAGATCTCATCGCCATGATTTGTTTTTCCAGGTGCCTTTTCCAAGGCAGTTGCTGTTTTGGTTTCTGTTGGGTTGGCTGTGATGGTGGTGTTGGTGTTTGCATCACCATGAGTTCTACTACTAGTCTTGCTCCTGCATATGCCAGGCTATTTGTTTCTGTGACATTGGTGGTGTGGATTAGTCTCATTATTCCATTAACTTCACTTGTTTTTTCCCTTAGTTTCTTTGTGTTGTAGCCTTTCATGGAGAGGATCTTTGTACCTGGCTTCATCCACTGTCTGATCTTTTCAACCCATTCCGTCCTCTCTGTTACCACTTCGGTGTTTCCTCATGTCGTTCTTTGGTAGCTTATCATTCCTGTCATTTTCTGTGTCATCGTCTCTTAGTTTGTCATCTTGTCCTTTGTTGCTGGGTGTTATTTCTCTTTTCAGTTCCACTCTTTCTGTTGTGGAGAGCCAGTCCTTTTTCTTAATGTTCCTTACTTGGTCTGCCAGCCTCTGTTCTGTTTGAGGGGTGTTATTTCTCTCATTCCAGATGTTGACCAGTCTTCTTCTGTATCCTCTTTCCGTCGGGTTGCTTCTGATGTAGCACCTCCATATTTCCTTATTTCTTCTCTTGTCCATTTCTTCTTCTGGTTTGCAGAGCTCTGTAGCTCCAGTCTCTGGTTGCTGGTTACTGTCATTGTGGTGGTCAGTTGCTGAATGACAACCTCCAAGTACCTGACTGCCCTCCCCGTCGACTGGGTTGTATACCTGGCTGCCGGATGAAGCTCCTCTGTTGCCAGAGGTTCCATTTATATCATTGTCGTTTATTCTTTCATTTCTTTCCATGACTGCTGAGTTTTGCTATTTAATCCATAGCTGGACTGGACCCTACCCCATCAAGAATAGGTACCCATTTACAGCCGAGTAGACTGAAGAAATTATGGTAAAGATCCTTTCCCAAGGAATCAACGACAAGGAGAGCGGGTACCCATCCAATGACTGACCAGCCCCAATGTTGCTTAACCAGTCCATCAATGATCTAAACCACTCTGCCACGGCACCCATTATTATTATTATTATTATTATTATTATTTGAAAATCAGTACTGTAAATCAATTTTATCATAAAAAAATGTATTTTTAGTCACAAATATAATATGAAAATATAGTAATTAGTGAACAGTGCTCTACAGAAAGATCTGCAAAACAGTGAATTTTCCACGATATGTCTGGAGATAACGTTCCACAGAAAAATCAGCAATTAACTGATGCTACGAATGGTGAACCGCGATACAGCGAGGGTCAGCTGTACAGTACTTTCAAACTATTACCCAGCTTTTATGTTTCTCCTGACAATCAACAACTAACACTTTAATGTCAAACAATAGTGACTCCACACTCCAGTTATCATAACCTTTATCCCGCTACTATGTACCTACATATATCTTTCTCTAACCTCTCTCATTACTGCATTTCTGAAATACATCAAGAAGTCATAGAGACATACTACATCTTTGTCGTAGACATACTGTTATGTCAACCAGCCGCTGCATTTTATCATCAGTTTCACCAACACAAAAACTGACAAGAAATCTCCAAAAACAACTGTTGACATAAATCAGCCTAAATAACTTAAATATTGCCCAAGTATCAATACTACAGGCTCTCTCTAGTTTACCCCCTCAACTTGGGACCACCTTGACATGGTGAGGGGGCTCTTGAACCCCAGGAATCTGTTCCCGAGTTTAAGTCCAAGAGTCCCATATGGCATTATATATTTGTTTGGATTAAATTATATGGAATTTTCCACTGTTACTAAAATTTATTGGACCTGATGAATAGGAAAAGATATCATAGCTGGGAATGGGTTTATATCCAAAGCTAAATAGTGAGAACTGTGGTAGAACCATCAACTGCCCGATAATGTTCAGACCTGAGAGTTATGAGATTGATAGCTCAAGGGCGGAACTATTCTTAAGGGCTGGACCACGGATTCCAGGGGGGTCTGGTTCTAGGGATAGGACTCTTGGCATTCTATCCGGTTTGCCCATAACATGATTAGGGTGGGGATGATTGTATTCTTGAGTTTACTTTTTTTTTTCTCCCCTCAATCTTTATGACAAGTCATTATAAGGATTTGAGTACCCCTGGACCCTTTGATGGTAGTGAATCGGCACAGTTGACAACCTCTGGAACCTCATCTGACAATCCTTCTTTAGAAAAGTCAAAACAAATCAGAATGTAATAACACTGGAACCATATGCTCCAGTACAGAGGAAACCAATAAAAAGTAAATACCGTCTTGACCCAACCTTGACTCACTTTGACTCCCTCTTTGGGAGTGGCAGTTGGTCAAGGTTTCTAACCTTAGAAGTTGACCGGAAAATATCAGCACTCAAGTTGGAAAATTATTTATTGAGCAGACACTCTATGACTGAAATGTCGTTTAGACAAATAAAAGAAAAGACTTGGCTTATAGAGGCCACAACAAAAAGTCAATCTGAAAATTATTTAACAATAAAAAATATAGATAACATAAATATAAAAATAAAAAACATGATACTATGAACAGTATTCGGGGTACCATTGTACTTCCTGAGAATAATAACGAGACATTTGAAAAGAAAATACTGTTAGACTCACTTAAAAAGAGATACCCCAAAGTACAGGATTGCGAACTATATGATCTGCCAAGTAAACAGATGAATAAACAAGTCTTAAAAATCGCAAAAATAAAATTTGAGGGCCAAGACCTACCTCAGAAAATAAAAATTTTAGGCCAAACTAGAGAAGTAAGACCATACGTCCCAAAGCCGCTACAATGTCAGAATTGTAGTAAATATGGGCATGCGAAAAAATACTGTCGAAATGGACCTGTATGCGCGTATTGTGGATCTGAAGAACATGTCACACAATGGAAGTGCAGCGAACCAAAGTGCATAAACTGTGGGCAAAACCATCATGCAAGATCCAAAGAATGTATGTACTATATATACAATACAGAGCTGAAAATATTGCAAAGAACTGGAATGTCTGTAAAAGAAGCTAAATTAGAATTGAAAGTAAGAGGAATTCAAGATCTGTCTAAGAAACGTACATATTCTTCAAAAACAAGAACCAATAATGAAACAAAAATGCACAGAAAAGTTAATCTCAAGAAGAAATTAATGCTTTACAAATAAAAACTAAAACAGTAAAGAATAAAGAAACAGGTACAAATGGGATGAATAATATTTTATCCAATTCATTTGAAATATTACTGCAAATAGGAACACAGGAGAATGCTACTACGGAAGTAACAAAGGAGGGACCTGATAGACTGGAAATTAAAGAACACCACCCAAAACAAAGAAACCAACAATTGTTAGAGAAACATCGGCCAAATCAAAGACAAAAGATATAAAGAAAGAACAAAAACAAGTTAAGAATATACCAGACAAAAGATATAAAGAAAGAACAAAAACAAGTTAAGAATATACCATTATCTCCAAAAATAATAATAAAACCAATGGATACAGATATCCAAAATACCGAAGAAGTGGAAGACAACTGTACCTTAGACAACAATGAATATGTCACAGGAGAAGAGATTACTCCATCACCAATAATTGGTACAACAAGAACAAATAAAGAAAGAAATATACATGACAACTCTTGTGG
Source organism: Macrobrachium rosenbergii (assembly GCF_040412425.1). Lineage (NCBI taxonomy): Eukaryota > Metazoa > Arthropoda > Malacostraca > Decapoda > Palaemonidae > Macrobrachium > Macrobrachium rosenbergii. Next base: position 1,013,003 of record NW_027100723.1, on the reverse strand, counting down.
ATGTAATGGTTGTTTCATAGCGTTGTGCAACAATAACAAAAACATAACAAAAGATGGTTTAACAAACATTATAAGAAACTATGAAATATAGAAAAAAAGAAACCACAGATTTGAGTACCCATGAAAAAAGGTTGCATGTGCGTCGAGCATTTAGTATATTATAAAGAAAAACAAATGAATGTCATGAGTAAATTATTAGAAAAAATCCAAGTTGATAATACAAAAAAAAGAGAGTAAAACTCGACCGTTATAATAAAATATTTTCAATAGCTATATTATACAATGGAACATAAATGGTGTGCAGACCAGATTACACCTAGGAGAAATACGACGATTACTAAAAGAATATGAACCTATAATATTATGTTTACAACATGTCAACAAAACAATATCAACAATAGGTAAATATACCTTAGCATCTTCATCTAGACAGGAAGAAGGAAATTTAGATACTGCTATATATGTACATAACAAAATTATGTTATGACAAAATACCTGTAAACTTTAATGATCTGCAAATATCGAGTATTACTATATGAATAAAAAACGATAATTACGTAATTTATAATTTATACAACCAACCCAATAAAAATTATGACTTTGACAAACTTAAAGAATTACTTAATAATGCCAAGGAGCCTACATTAATAGTAGGTGCTTTTAATGCCCACAACCCGATGTGGAACTGTAATTGCACAGACTCAAATAGAGCAGGGAGTAAAATAGAAGAATTCATAAATTCATATGACACGTGCTGTATAAATGATAACGAAATCAACACATATTTTTCTAACACATGGAACATTTTCCTCAATCGACTTAACTCTGTGTACAACAAACATAGTTGACAGATTGGATTGGAATACAGTTAACAACTTGCATACACATGATCATTTTTCCCACTATCAATTTTATTATTACAAAAAAAAACCCACCCAAGCATGTCCCTCAATATAACATTTATAAAGCGGATTGGGAACAATATGAATTCCACACTAGGAATATCCCACCATTTGAATATTTGAAAGACCATAATGAAACTAATAAATTTCTTGTTGATTTCATTATAAATGCAGCTGATAAAGCAATACCAAAATCCAAATCTCATCCAACAAAACACAAAGTCCCATGGTGGTCTGAAAAACTAACAGAATTAATAAAAATAAAACACCAAATTGGAAGACGATTAGATAATCTGAATAGAAAATTCAGTAAAATAAACAAAACATTACCGATATTAGAAGGAACCTTACAAAAGCTATGTTATTATTAAAAATAAATACATTAAAACCTCTATATAACAAAATATCTGCAAAATTTAAAAGAGAAGTAATACAAGGAAGAATCATTTCGTGGAGAAAATATGTATCAGATCTCTCTAATAATACTCCCATACAAAAAAATATGGGAAAAATTCAGGAAAATAAATGGTACCCATGTTAAACCACCTCAACATGCCATAATAAAATATGGAAAGAATAGTTCCTAAAGAAATAAGTAATGTAATAGAAAAATTTTCCTTAAAGTAAGTATGACAAAAATTTCATTATCAGTGTCTAATGCTAATTTAGAACGTCATTTAAAAACCAGGAAAATAGTATAGAGTTAATAACAATAAATGGAGGTGACAGTATTTGTTTTGAAATGATCTGCCATTTAGCACCTTTGGCAAAGACATACAGTACTTATTAGAGTTTTATAACCACTTGTGGCTTAAAAATTTATCTCCTAATGAGTGACGTAAAGCTGTAATTATTCCTATCCTAAACCTGGAAAAGATCCCAGTAATGCAAACAATTACAGACCAATTTCTTTAACTAGTTGTCTATGTCTGATTACCAGAAAAATGGTAAATGCTCAACTAACATGGCACATTCTGAGAAAACAAAATTTTGACTCCCATAAATTTGGGTCACAAAGTAACAGACTTCAGGATTCTCTGTCTAACTTGGAAGACCACATGAGGATTTGAACAAAACAAATTACCATAGTCGTCTTTTTGACACTGAAAAGGCTATTTGATCAACCTTGGACTGGGGATTTGTATGCAATAGTTTCAACTCTAGATAAAAAAATAACATCATTGGATTTTACCTGATACAAACTTTCTGAAGAGGAAACCATGATTGCTCATTTCCACTTGAAAATGGTGTTCCACAAGTGCTACTTGACCTTTGAATGATCTGAGTTTATACAAAACTTTTTCAATAATCTGCCTATTGGAATTAAAACAACTAGATTTTGACCTTTCCAGTCTTATTGACATCTCATCCGTGGAAACATGCTAGAGGGTCAGATTAATAAAATAGAACAATGGACCTCATCTAATGGTTGCAAATTTTCTATACAAAAGTCCACTTAAGACAGGTAATGAAGAAAAATCCATCTGGAAAAAAGAAGCTTTTAAAAATGACCATTCCATAAAATTGGCCAAACAGCAAATCTGCAATGACATTCCGGATTTGATAGATGAGAAGCTGAAAGCCAGTAATGTTTTATAAAAATCAAAATTGAGAAAACCTGATTGAAATGGCATTGGGGAGCCCCTCTGTTTATCAATTCAACTACTGCAACCAGTACCAGTCTGATATGATTCTGCCTGGTTTACGTAGTTTGATTAGAAAGAAATACTGGAATTATAAAAGTCTATAAATGTTGATATCAAATTGTAACAGAACATTAAACTGGCCCATGTTCCCAAATTGAATTTTCAATGTGTGATAACAGAGAATATCCTCCCACCCCGCTGCAAAAGCAACCTGCTGGATTATCAAATTATGAAATAGAAATAGAGGGATGACCTGACAAAGGAAAAACTCAATGACCAGGTCCAGTCCTTCCTCAACACTGGTGAATTAGAGACATCCTTTCTAGGTATAAATTGGCTTGTCTCCGAATATCCAAAAATAAGCTTCAGTCTGAATGCAGCAAATCTGTCACTGACCAATCTATAAGAGAACCCAGGACTCTTTCCTGGGTTCTGAGAGAGGCTTTTCACTGTTTTTGAAACTGCCTGGTAGCATCCCAATTTGGCTATAAATCCCTCCTTTGGCTGGAGGAAAAGACAGTTTGTGTGTGTCCAGATCCCATTGGATTCCTAACCATGGAAACTGAGCCTCTGGAACTCTGAAGGGGCAGGAGGTCTTCCTGTTTATTTGAAAACCTAGGGATTCCAATGGCAAACTGATCACTATGGATGTTGCCTTTGTCAACATTCCTTGGCGTTGGATGCCCAAATTATCCAATCGCCCCAGGTATGCATCTGAACATAATTCCAGGCTGGCACCATCCCCAGGACTTGTTTCTGCCAGTTTGGTGAAAATTCTGGGTGCTCATGTTGAGCCCAATGGCATGACTCTGAAAATAGCTTTTTCCCTTGTCAAAATCCTAGGTGAGGAGAGAATTTCACAATAAAGACATGATAATAATGGACTGAAAGATCCATAGACTGTGAAGAATTGACATGAAAATAAATTTAAGGTGATCATGTATAAAAACTTGTCGTATTGAATAAGTATTAAAAAATGAGACGAGAATTTCAAGTCAATAGACATTATAATTTGCTGGCTTGAGTCATTTCTTGGAACACTGAACAGCCGGCCTTGAAATTTCAGGTGTCTCACTTTCTTTATTGCCTTCTTTTGAAGAAGGTAAAAATAGTACATATCAATACAAAGTCCAGAAACATTTGGATGGACACTAATGGAAATATGAAATTGAGGAGGCCCTCTGTGAGCTCCATCCCAGACCCTTCAGAAATTTGCTGTGGGCCCACGGATTTTAGGTCCAACGGTCCCGAATAGAATGGAACCTCCACCCACCTGTTAAGACTCATTAATTCAGGGAGGACATATTCCTCTACCTAATTGGCTAAAGGTTTGCACGTGAAAGATTTCATGATGCAGTTAAAACTGAATGGAGGGTTTGCCTGTTTAATAAAAAATCCATTTGCTGTCTTATAGCCTTTAAAAGAAAGTGTTCCACCTTTTTCAAATGATGAAAGCTGGGGGACCAGACAAACACTGAGAGCAGTTTGCTGAGCTCTCAAGGCTGCATCAGAACAAACTGTTGCTGAGGCTGGGCTTTGGAAGAGGAAGGCTGTCCTTCTGAGAGACTGGTACCACTTGGAGCAAAGTTTGGGTCTGGGGCTTTCTGTGGACCCTTCCTGGGGACCATTATCTTTCCCTTCATTTTGAGGTCCGGCGGAATCTTTGATCTGGGGAAAAAGGACTTCTCCTGACGGGAGGAAACTCTGATGTGCTCTGACACCTCTCTGAACATTGTTGAGATTCTGGCACCTGAAAATGCTAAACTAATCAGAATAAAGTCTTCTTCAACAGATCTAGATAAGAGCATTAGTGGCGTTATTAATATCTGAGGCTAATTTTAAAACGTCATTAAGGAACCAGGTCCGAACCGAATGAGGGTGTGTTACCAGGACTTAAAAGAGGTTGCTCTCAGGATGGAAGAAAAGTATGAGTCTGTTAGGATAGAATCTTGAAGCCATCAAAAACACCTTTTTCAAAGCTGATTTTGCTGTTGTAAAGGGCCTCCGGCTAGGCCTTTTCAAACAATGATCTAAACAGTGTTATTGCTAAACTTTTTTAGGGTCAAGTTTACCCACTTATTCAATGAACGTGGCCGAGCCTTCCACCAAAATTCCAGAAAATCCCTGGGTCAGACTGTCTGAGGTGGAATCTTCTTATCAGAGTTCAATAAACCTTGTATTAACGCCTGACTATTTGAACTCCCTTAGTCGGCAAATTTCATGGAGTCACATAAAGCCAGAACATCGTCAAAGTTCCCTTAAAGGGGGCTACAGTCCTTGTTTGTCGCTGTTTGAGTCAGCCTGAGTCTGCGTATCAAGGTGGATTGGGCTTGGTTTATAGGAAGATAACTGTCTCTCTTTGGGACCTTATGGACATCTGCATCTGGCTTCCTCTGTCAGCCTGGCATGCCTGATAACAGGACTTTCATTAGCATGTTTATTGGAAAGAACTCCAGTTCCCCCAACTGATGGCAGTTCCAGAAAGCCCTTGATAGACATTGCATCATTATGAAGAGGAGCATGAAGATCTAGGTTGGGTTTTCCTTAACAAGGGGGCAGTCTGGATTGTTTCCGAACAACGTAAGATTGCCCTGCTACTCGGATCGCATAAACCCAGATGAAGGAGCTCTTGTCCTGGGTCTGCACCTCTGTGCCAATGACTCCACCGGAGTCAACTGGGAGGAAAGGTCTTGAATCCTAGCCTCAACCCTCTTGTCTAACTTCTGCCAGATGGGTCTGCAAATGCCAGCTGTGTTTGTTCGCTAGGCTGATGGGGATCACCTGGTTTATCTGGCTCGATTTGGAACCTCCCCTGTTTATGCAATGTACTAGAGGACGCTGGTTTGACACCAGCCTGATGTGAATCTGAGGGCGGGACGGATTAGACCTTTCAGGGGCTAGAGGACAGGTGCCATTGCTTTCTAAAGTGTTTACCTTGGGGAAACTGTTGGAACATTGTAGACCTGTCCTCAAGGACTTTTGGTTTGGTGAAACCCTTGAAATGAAGAAGAAGTGGAAGAAGGAGAACCAAAAGGGGACTACCAACACTTCTCCCCTTTGTGCCTCACTTACCACCTTACCTTCTACCTGGTGGTCCAAATCGACGGTCATTGGTTGATGAGAGGTGGATATTGAGGCCTGACATTCTTCCGCCACCTCTCCACACAGGTTGTCTTCTTGGGAGGGTTGTGTCTCGTCCCGGATCCGGTCAATTATGAGGCGAACTCCGAACTGGGCTGAGATCCGGGCTCCGGGTTCTTTCTTGTGTCGCCTCTGACAAGGGACACTTTCCCGACGTGATTCAGAAACTTTCTGGTACCCAGATCTTCAGGGTCGATGGAAGAGTCACGTACAAGTTAGATCAGACTGGAAAGAGAACCACTGAATTACTGAAAATCTCCAAGTTACCGTATATCCCCAGTTCAATATAAGACATTAAAGTCAAAGGGAGAAAATCTTAGCAGTCTCTAAAGCTTCCGACATTCCTCTACCACTTGCTCGTACAGAGCGTATCAAACTTCACAGCCATCCAGGTGCCAGATGATCAACTCCCCAACACGGACCGGGAGCTATGTTGAGCCGAACATTACCTTGACCGGCCTGTTTCCCCAGTCTGGCCACAGGGTTGTTGAAGAACCGGGAGCTGTGCACCCTGGCTCCTGACAGCGGGGTGTTTCATCTGTAAGTGGAAAGACAATCACATGAGCAATGTCAAATTAAGGCCGTGATTAGATTCAGAACTACTCTTTGTTGACTGAGTCTTTTTGGACAGTAAACAATATGGGTGATGGAACATGCTTGTCTCACAGGCTTTACCCGCTCTCTTTTATGCAGTTCAGTACAAAAAGTAATACCCAGAACTTTGGAGGAAGGTTGATGAAACCTGGTCATCTGAGGAACCCCTTGATCCAGCTCAACCTAGAAATAAACATATACTGTGTGCCCAGGACTGGTCAACTGGTTTCTATGAACCAGTATAGTCTCCCTAAGATACTCTGGCTGGACTCACTGGGATTGTCACGGGTTTACTCGATCTATCCTCCTCTTCCTAACGGGAGGGACAGAGGAGTGTTTGCATATGGCTCAACTCTCAACTCACCTTGCACTCCAAATAGTGGAAAGGCCAACTCAATACCATACCCACCGGAGTGGTAACGTGGACCCTAATAACGGAGATCTGACAAACCTGGCGGAGACTGAACACAGCTGAAAGTCATGATAGCATCCCTGGGACCGAACTGTTGAGATGCTCCAGCTAACACTGTGAAAGGTTGGCTCACCGCCGAAACACCACCTGAACCACAAAAGCTGAGAGTGCTGCCTTCCTGGCTTCCTGCGACCTCTGGTGGGTAACACCCTTTGGAAGCCGAACTCTGTGGTCTTCCGGCAAAGGGTGCCACCCCACCACATCGGCGTCCCTTTGATTAGCCCTGGTTACCTCCGCCAAAAGCTAACTGATAAGGTAAAGAAGGACTAGGCTTGGCTCCCCAGAATGAACTCTTCATGACCTTGTTAGGCCCAGTCCACATCCTCTAAAACCAAAGCAATTCAGGCTTGGACAGGAAGGCCAAACAGGTGACAAATCCTGGGAGAGAACCACGTCAAAACCTGGCTATACCCTCCAAAACTGACAGTCTGGTCAGGTGGAAGGAAGACTGCGAATTGAGGAGTCCCTTCCTTACTCTAACCTTTACCCTCCAAAAACCTTATGGCCTGGTCAGGAGGGCTAAGGGGGAAGGACAACCACCTCACTAGCCTAACCTCACCTTCCAAAAACGTAACAGCATGGTCAGGTGAGCCAAGAGAGAATGAGAAACTCCTCAACAACCTAACATCTCCCTCCAAAGCTTCAAAAAACATCAGAGCCAGGAAGATGGGCATGTGGAGTCCTGTCCTCTCTAAGTTGGGGCAAAGGTTTGCCTTCACAACATGCTTGAGCAGTAGAAAATACTTTAGTCAAGCTACCTGGGGTTGGAGTTTATCCCCAAAAGTTAACAAACGATGCCATTGAAACATAAAAACATTCTATACATAGAATTATATACTATAAAAATCAGAGCCGATGACTTGGTCTCAGGGAAGATCACTGTCTCCAAACCTTGTCAGACAATATACAGGCTTCTTCTGTTAGCCTAAGATGAAGCCTGGGTAGGGAGGCAGAAGATCTGGAGGAATCACACATAAAACTAATCCAGGAATAAACCTTCATCCATCTTAAACATCTTCATGAAATGATCATGAAGGGCATAACAGTACCACCATGGGAATTCCAACTTTGCTGGAGGGAGGCGGAGGAACCAGGGAACAGGAGAAAATATGATCCCTAAAACGGGAGGAGAAATAGTCTCCAACTCTAGCCTCTCCGATCAGACATGATTCTTTGCCTCTACCTCCTACCAACCTCTCTAAATGGTGATTTCTATAAATAAAAATCAGGGTGAAAGAAGGCTGAATAAAAACTAGCCACTCTCTTACTCGCCACTTTGCCCGAACTGGGTTTGCTCCCGGACTGAGGGTCCAGACCAGCGTCCTGGGGCCTATGCAGCCAAAGGGGGAAACGTTATATACCTGGTAAACAATATAATAATGTTCAAATAAGATGCCTCTTCAGAAAAAATACCAATTGTGATCTGGTACTCAACTTAGTTTATGGGAATTCAGGAAGAGATGACATGTTGAATTAAGGAAAATCCCAAAAATAAGGCACCAAGAAAAAACACTTATCACTGATGTACCTAATTTGGAATGGTTTACAAGATTCCGGTATTCATGGGTTTGGCTGAGAGAAGAGGATGATCCCCCGAAACATCCTCCCTCACTTTTTCAGGAATTTCCTGGATTGGCTGAGTCTCTTCCCGGAGGCCTGTCGATAATGGCAACCACTCACCCTTTGGAACACCGACACCAATTTGGCGGTAGATATGTTCAGAGATTTTCATCAAGGCATTGTGTTTAGCTTTTTCTCTGGTATATTTCCAATACCAATACCCAGCCATATGTGGCAAAAGGAGGACTCGGGGCACAGGTCCTTATCCCAGAAAATTTAGCCTGATAAACAAAACAAACTGATATTAGAAGGAACTCATTATAAACCAGAAAACTATATGATATTAAATGTAAATAAATACATTAAAACCTCCATATAACAAAATATCACTTCAAAATGGACAAAAGAGAAGTAACCTCACAGCCATCCGGAAGAATCATTTCATGGAGAAAATATGTATCAGATCTCATAATACTCCCATATAAAAAAATATGGGAAAAATTCAGAAAATAAATGGTACCCATGTTAAAAACCTAGACATGCCATAATAAAAGATGGGAAAAGAATACTTGATCCTAAAGAAATAAGTTATGTAATAGGTGAAAATTTAGCAAAAGTAAGTAGCGACAAAAATTTAGGGCTGAGCATTTACAGCACAAAGGCTCCTCAAAGTACAGTCTTAATAACAATAAATGAACCTACAATCTAAGATACCTTAAACTAAAGTGATCTAAGTAATTTCATACCATGCTAAAGACACTACAGTGGGATGAAAAGATTTTATAACCAGTATGAACCTACTCATCTAAGATAACGTAAACTATAATTTATTCCTATTTCCAAACCAGGAAAAGATCCCAGTAAAGTAAATGAATTACTGACCAGACTTTAACACTTGTCTCTCAAATTACTAGAAAAAATGGTAAATGCAAGATATGATAAACATGGCAGATAAACTAGTTATGAATTTTGAGTCGGAGAAAACAAAATTTTGACTCCCACAAGTTTGGGTCACAAAGTAACAGATCGACACTGGATTCTCTGTCTAACTTGGAAGACCACATAGACCCCGGGTTTGAACGAAAACAATTTACCATAGCTGGGATCTTTTTGCCTCATTGAAAAGGTCAGTAGGAAGGCGACTACATCACAGGATGCAATATGAAAAAAGCCAGTCAAAGCTATCCAAAAATAACATCTGAAGCATTTACCTGGTTTATCCAAAAGGGCCTGGGAAATCGCAACTGAGCCCTGAAGTGAGAATTGATGATGATCCGGAGAGACATTTCCAACGAAAATGGTGTTCCACAAGTAAATGCAGGCAGGACCGATCCCAGGAGGGATAAATGATCCCTCAACTAATAATCCTGTCTATTGGAACCAAAAGTAACGTTGTACATGGAGATGACAAAAACTAGCAACTCAGGAAGGGAAAACATGGTGGAAGGATATCATTTTAATAAAACTATAATAAAAATAGATGAATGGACCCTCATCTCAAGGCTGTAAATTTTCCATAGGTAAAACTCAAGATGTCATGTTTTATAAAAAGTAAAAAGGGAAGGAAAGAGGTGAAGTTAATAAATTTAAAAATCCCAAATCATTCCATACCAATTGGTCAAACAGCAAAGCCTTTGGTTTACCAGGAGAGAGAAGGGAAGGAGGAAAGAACAGGGAGAGAACTGGTGTCGAAGCCCAACATAACATACATGAAATCAAAATTGTAATGAAGCATGAAAAGGGGATTAAAAACAGGGAGAGAACATTACTGTGTCGGGAGCCAACCTTAAACATACCTTTTAAGGGATTATGTGAAGCATGAAGGAATCTCCCAAAGTGAAGCATGAATCAGATCTCAACACTGAAAACGTCTTCCCCACTGGTCATAATGAAGGGGAAAATATGTCTCAAAAGCCACCCAAACAAGCACCAGTTTTCTAGGACAACAACAGAAACTCCCTCGACCTGAACTAACTCCCCTCCTCCCTCCATAGAGAGCTAGTAACAATGAAGAGTGCTCTGAGAATTCAACAGACAAATGATTCTCCAACCAGAAAATTAGCAGGACAACAAGAAACTCCCTGGATTAAGAAATGTTCATTATAAAAGAATCATCCACACCTTTCCCAATTAGAGATATGAAGATTGATTGAAAGTAAAAAAATAACCATCAAAAAATCAGAAAATAAACTAAATATTTATCAAAAAAGTCATTCATATACTCCAGAATACCATAGACAACATACAGAAGAACATATAAGCCAAAAAGTCCACCTTATGCAATATACACCGAATGGATCTAAATTTCACATCATCGAGCATATGCTGTGAAAAACAAAACGTATCACACTTCTCAGATAAAACATCCTGGGGAGAAAACTGAGTTATGTGCAAAGTATCAGATACCATAAAAATAATCGAGAGAACCTCATGAGATAAACTTGTGAACAATATGTAAGGAGACCCAAAGACACACTCATGTAATGATTTTGGATGCTTGATGGGAATAAAGATAATTTGCCATAAAGCCATTCAAAGCTATAATCAAAAAGAACATTATTGTACAACATAGAAACCCAAACAGAACAAGTCACTCCATAAATTATATAATAAGGGAAAAAAAATTGAAATATGTTGGCTCCCAGACTTATCATGAAACCCCAAAAGAAGATGGTGATAAAGCAGCTGAAAAGCAGTCCAAATGACTGAGCAGATGACATCCTGAATAATTGAAAATGCAGATAAATAAAAACAGTCATCTAAAAAAATGGCAAAATATATGGAACACGTGCTAGAAATAATAAATTAAAATGAGCTAAAATCCTGTTTGGAAAAGTGGGGAGTTGGTCATATCAGAGAGAGGGTTTTGCCATTGGGATGTCTTGAGTGTGGTTCTGTGGTAGTGATGACCTCACTCACCCTTGCACACATGGACACTCTATTTTCATTATAGATCTCATCTGGCCCTAGTAACCCCAAATTCCTGATAGCAATTCTCTGATAACAGTTAATATTTATACCTAGAAATTCGAATGTCCAAAATTTCACCTGCAGTGATGATTAAATTTTGGGAAATAGACTCAGAAAAAGAAATTTTGTCAGAATCTTCAACATTGTCAACAGTACCCATTTTAATGTTCATGAGAAGCTGCGAGTTAATTGATAAAATATAAAAAATCAATCAATCAGTATAATTAATTTTAAAACAAGTAAATTTTATCATTTTACTTTATTTTGAATTTTAATATACCTTTTCAGTGAGTATATATGGAAGCATAAGTATAAATGTATTTATTGTGTGAGTGTGTTCCAGTATGAAAGTGTATGCCTCTTTACAGCTTTTAATTTCATTTTCATTCATTCATCATTGGCGAGTGACCAATTAGGTCCCAGTGCTAGGCTTCTAGATTTGTCATTTCATCCTAATCCTTCGGGCCAGCCCTATGAAAGCTGATAGTCAGCTCAGTGGTCTGGTTAAACTATTTTAATAATAATAATAATTCTCTAGTCTAAGTATGCCACATACTGATTTTTCCTTCCACTCCCAAACTGCTTACACAACTGTTCCTGAACAAACACTTCATGCATGCATGCTCATTCTTGCTTAATCTACCAATGCTTTTGTGTTATAAATCCTTCGATCATTTGTCTTTCTATCACTATTAAAATTGTACCACAAACCTTTATTTTTATCAAACAGAACAATCAACGGCTCACACATTTATTTACAAATTTGACCTCATCCAAACATACCTAACTGCCACTCAGTAACATTATTACTACCAAACAAAAGCAGCATCTCACTTGTAATCCCATCAACTTCTGGAACTTTGTCCATTTTTTAATCACTGTTAACTACCCTCCTTACATACTCATGGTCAGAGGCACATGCATTCCAAACACATACTAACTGCACCCAATCTTGTGTCATTCAGATTTGTCCCATTTTCTGTTCTTCACATAAAATACTCAATTGACACAGGTCTCAAATATTGTCAGATTATAAACAAAGCAAATGGAAATTTGCTTTGTTTATATTGAGAATTTTTCATCAAATTTCCTCTAAACATTTACTTCCATGCAGTAAAATGATTTATTCATAAATTAATTGCAAAGATTCACCCCTCAATTTGCATGATTTCCTCCCCTTTCTTCTTGGCTACTTGCTGTGTACATGTACTGTGCATGATTAGCTCTTTTGCCATATGAGAAAGAAACTTTGATGTTTCATATTAGCCCAATTTTCTTCCACTTCCTTCTATGTCAATTTTTCAAGTTCATCTGTGTTAATTACCAAATGTTTACAGGCCCATTTCAAACCAACAATCTCCAACTGAAACTACCTTCTGTTTTCATTCTTGCTCCAGCAAAATTATGATCACTTAAGTTCAACAATTTTACCAAAGAGGATCTGTGCTTAATTAACTTACATGCACTTTTAATTATCATTTTTCTGACTGCTGAATAAGAAGCCCTTCCCAAATCTTTGTCCAAGACTTCCCTTGAGAGCTAGACTTATGTTATAGTATAAGAGCAGAAGGCCTTTCATGGAATATTAGGATGAATGAGATAAAAATTGGATAGATATATAGATGACAAGGAAGCCATAGTGAAAAAACAAAACATATTATAATAAATTATCAAGGGCATTAAAAGCAAAAAACAATGATATACATAATAGGCTAAAAATATTAAAAATTAATAAGACAGCATGATGTCTTTATAAGAATAATTTTTCATACAAACCCATCAATCATAATCAGCCCTAATTTGCAGCATCATATTTCCCCAAACAAATTACTCCTACAGTGCTGAAAATAGAAATAGAAAAGTCACCAAAAAAAGGAAACCACCAAGTGACTGCATGTGAATGCACCTTTGACTGCCAGTATGAAGAAACTGCTGACCTCATTCTTTCACAAGTAGTTTGTAACACAGTAAAACTTTTTCCTATGAATGACATGTTTGCATGGAAAAACTATCTCTCTCTCTCTAAGAACCCCACTAATCATAACCTGTTCCTCCTACCCCCAGGTTCCAGCCCATCTAAAAGAATACTTGGCGACAGCTGGCGTCATTTTTCAAATGTTCTGGGCACCACAAGATCCCAAGGTCAGGCAACACCTGATCATCCTTCCTCTCTTTCCAACAATCCTTCCTTCAAATGAGATGACTACTTCCTAAATCAAGATTCCCTCCTCCTCCTCTCTTTGATGGCTGTTTCCGTATTCTGCAAGATATGATATTAAAAGATGACCCATCACTTTCTGCATACGTCAGTTTTCATGATGGCTGAACTCTCGGAGTTCCATAAAAAGTGACAAAAGTACACTTTGTCCTCTCAAAGCCAAAAGAATACCCTCCTCCCTTTGCAGGGAAGGGATGACAGGCTCCATGTCTATCCCACTGATGGGATCAGTGTTTTGGTCTGGTACTGGATAACGATGTTGAATAAATTTATGACAATCAACAAAAACCTCTGGTATGACGGCCCTCTCATGCAACTTCTCCTCTTCTTATTCTGGAAAAGGCAGAAAAATACAGGGTAACTCAAGTTGCAGTTTAAAGGAGCCCTCTAAGGAATGATCTCCATTTCATTTCCTCCTTTCTCAAAATGCCAAAACTTTTCCCTTTCTATCTCTTTTTTTGAATTCAAGAACTGTACCACTGTCCTCTATCAATTGTCAGCAGACACTAACATGTTCTCTTGGAGTCAAAGACGAATAAAAATAAGTCTGCAATTGAAGGCATACAATATACTGAGGGGACTGACACCTGCCAACTGCACCAACCAATAAATTCTCCACTGGAACTGCTAGAGGCTGACAGTCAAGGGATCACAGGAATAGGTGATGGCAGAAGCAGCCAATCTCAGAGATCAATTCTCTCTCAGGCTTTGCTCAATAACCTCCAAGGGACTGTTTGTGGTTTGAGCAAAATGAAAGTGTGGTTGCTTCATCAGTTTCTTTTTGGCTGGAAGGTTTCTTAGATGATCCACCAAGAGGGGGAGGAGGTTGGCAAACCAAACCTGCTGAGCCGACAGTGGCACCATTGTCATTCTGATCTGGCTGGAGGCTCTCAATTCATCAACACCTGGGGAACCAGAGTATAAGGAGAGAATCAGTAAACTTTTAGGCTATCCAGGCTGTGAAACATGGTATTTAGTTTCCAAGCTACTGGATTTGATTGTATTGAACACTGCAATGGAAACATGTGGCTCAAGCTTGTTGAAAATAAGTCCATTAGGGGACAATCCCAAAGCTTCCAAAGAACCTTACAAATATCTGGGTCCAGTAACTTTAATGGCAGAATCTGGCTTTCCCTGCTGATACAGTCTGTCATGATATTACCTTTCCTTGGGACAAGCTTTAGAATGATTTTGACATTGTTTTGCTCCACCCATGCAGAGATCCTATGTCGCTAAATGGCACAGCTATTTCAGACCTAATCTTCAAGTGACTGCAAAAAAAAAAAAAAATCTCCAAGGAAGAGAGGTGGCCCAGAAAACTGCCATAGCTTGACTGAAGGACTCAGTTTTCCTGAAAACCTGAATGACTGACTTTAATCTCAAAATCCTATCTGGTTATGGATGAATTAAATCTGCCAGGAGTCAACTTCCATCCCTATCTATAATGCTGTGGTGGACAGAGTAAGGTTGAATTTTGCCTGATTCAGCTGTAGCCCTAGAGACTAGAACAAGTTGCACAGGTTCCCCAGGTCTAGCCTTGAACACATTTCTGACTACAAATGCTGACCCATCATCCACAGATCTCTACAAGTCTTAAGCAGGATCTGTTGCTAGTTGGAATCACTGAGCCTGTACCTGAGAGTGAGAACATGTGCTTCTGTGTTCTGCAGGTCTACTGAGGACAGACAAGTATCCCTTCCTGGCTTGCCTCACTGACTGTTTAAAGGGCTGAGGTTGATAATCAAGCATCTACCACAGATTACCTCTGGGACTACAACAGACCATTTCTTCACTTTCTCTATTCCCTATTTCCTATTTACTGACATGACCTTTGCATCTTAAACCTTGAATTTGCCCAGGATGTCTGCATATATCCTAATTTTACCAAATGAAAACCTGGGGGGGGGGATTCTTTCTAGAAAGGGAAGTCTGCAATCAACATGAACAAAAGCCCATAACTCTGGCTAAGCTCCTATCTCTTCCCAAGACTTCCAGGATTTCTGCAGACAAGCTCCCACTGCAGGCAAAAGGGTGACTGCTCTCTTCTAGAGGGAAAACATGAAGGGGTGCTGTGGAGTATGTAACCACAGAATATATGACTGCCAGCATCTGGAAGGGGTAAAAGAGTCCTGTGATCTTTTGACCTTCAAGAGAACAAAATCAGAGCAGACAACTGACTACTGATGGGCATGGGAGCAGCTTCAAAGTGGGGGTTTCCATGTTTGTCATCACTGGTCTGGTTGCATGCATTGCCAACTGCTCTGGGAAAATGCCCTGATCCAAAAGTCTTTCTGGTGGGGAACAGGGTGGGGCCAAAAGCAGCAACCAGTGGAGCAGCTGTCCAGCCAGCAGGCACAAGTGAACAGGGTGACTGAATGAGGACACTCAAATAAATGACGACATTTTACCTTAGCCACAGAAGGAAAAGATTTTGGTGCTGACACTGACAAAGAGAAATGTGTCAGCAGCAGCAGCATGTTTCTCTATTTTAGACTGGTACCACCTCCTCTGCAGATAGCAGGACCATTGGTCAACAAACCAGGATTGGCAGGGATAATAAGCATTACTGGGAGTGTAGTACTAACCTTAGCAGGCATTGCAAATAAGGTGAGGGCCCATTTCCAGTAAGGACATAAATACACAGCTGACACCACCTGGAAGGGCCTAGCAAACAATACTTAGACAAACAGTACTTACAGATTAGCAATCAGGTGCATGCAAAATGTTATGCATAAATAGATAAATAAAAGTTCCCAATGCAAACCATATAACTGGCAAAGCAATCAATGCAAAAGCAACAAAGTGAAACGCACCCTATCTGTACACTACAGGAAAAAAGACAAATACAGATATCATTTATTGGCAGTAAGTGACAGTGCAATTCATATCTAAGAGGAAAAGATTAATTATCCATTCCTTGTTACATTTTCACTTTCTTTTGAATTTTCTATTTTCGTTCGTTGCAATTCAGTCCAGCACCTGTCATAAATAATGATTAGCTAGTTGTAAGTCATTATTAAATTGATATGTCGTTGGAACTACTCTAGTCTAATGCTGTAAGTATTGATGTCAACAACTGTCAACTGGGAGTCAAAAGCATTTTGCCACAAGACTTTTGGGTGCTGTACATTTTGTATATAGAAATTACCACAAAACTTTGTGAAAATATAATACAATATTCTGCATTTTTATTAGCCTTATGGACCACTTATGATACACTGATGCATCATTTACAGTAGAATCCAAACTAAGAATCATGACATAACTGTAACTTCTCACAGAGTAAACAAAGTAAAATACTGCTTATCACAGCTCTGACTTTGGGACAGACTGAGTCTCTGAAGGCTTGGTGACTGCAATGGTTAAGAAGGTATAAATAAGAATGTAAGTTACTTTCATATAGGGATATAAGGATTTAAAAATCAAAGAGTTTTTTTGTAAAAGTCATATTTATAAGATATACCAGCTGGTGCAGTTGTTGAAGAGTTAACAAGGTGGGAAGAACCCCAGCACTCACCTGGTTGGAGATCCTTTGTTTTTAAACAATAGGAGGCTCGTTCATTAGGTGGGTGGTTCTGTCTCAATGTAACTGTAAAGTGCTGTGAAATCTGTGGAAGTGCAGCTGCTTCAGAACCTTGTTCTCATTGAGAAAAAATCCAGGATTTTCAACAATTTGGCCCAATAGATGTGTGAACCACTCAAGCTGAAGTTTGACTGGAGCAACAAATGCCTTTCGGGAGTTCAGTGAGGCCTGAAACTTCATCAGAACCCAGCAGATCAATCTGCAGGGAGGGAAAATGTTGACATCTAAACCATCCCCTGCCTGCAGCAATGTGACTGTGGCTCAAACCACCTGGTTCAACTGGGGTGACCAACAAGTCTATAGAAAGTAGATCTATCAACAACATGCGCCACACCTACCAAAGAAGTCCAGAGCACATCCCAAAAAAGTGGTCACTCTGATGAAAGGATCTAACAATTCCTGCTGATGGCACTGACAACCATGTTCCAAATGACCACTGCACAATATGAATGCAATTCTTCTCTGCAAAATGAATATCTTTACTACCAAACACACAGACTCCAAATGAGTGCCCCTTGTTTCTAGAGGTATACAACAGCCCTTACCTCCAGTGTTGTCATGCTTTTGCCATTTCTGGATGACCAGCAACCCTTGAAATGAGGATCCAGTAGGTAGTGTTACGTTCTGGTTGTTGTTTGGGTGGAACAATCGTTTTGTGATTGTTTACCTGTTTTGTTCTGCCATGTTGACAGTTGAGTTGACGTTTGATGTGCTGGGCTGACGGCTTCAGTCAGTAGCAGGCCAGAGTAGAGTCAGCAACTTGATAGCTGAGTCATTATCTCCACAGCAGAGCTTCAGGTATGCTTACCTGAAGGTGTGGGACGGCATAATTCATTTGCGACCTCTTCATGTGTGGATTTGTTCCTGTTCAGCAGCTAGTCGTGTTGGAGGATGACACCGTCCTGGTGTGTGGATTTGTTCCTGTTGGGCAGCCAGTCATGTTGGAGGATGACCCCATCCTGGTGTGTGGATTTGTTCCTTTTTGGCAGCCAGCGGCTGTCTCAGTGACTCAAGCGAGTTCATCTGATGCATGTATTGGTTCCTTTTTTTGGCAGCATGTAGCTATCTCGATGACTCGATCGTGTTTGTCTGTCCGGTTTCGTCCCTGGTGACAGTGTGTGTCTGTCTTGACAAATCTCCTGACTTTGTCCGTGAGGGTGACCTTATCCATGTAACCTTATTGTGGTATTTTTTTATTATTAGGACATGGGGTATTTTTAAACACAAAGATCTTGTAAAATTGATATGTGCATTTGTTATAATAATTATTTCTGAGCTCGTCCCTGTGTCAGCCGGTGAAATTCCTATCAAGCACGAATTTCTAGGTATAGATATTGCTAAATATACCAGAGAAAAAGCTATCAGGAAATGCTGGGGTTACTACCCCAGATCGAACATCTATTATGGAATAGACGTCGGTATAGGTAAGGGTGAGTGATTGTTGTCAATGCCACAGGACTGCACTCTGTAGATATCCCAATGACAAAACCCCCGGAACGTGAGGAGCCGATCTAATGCCCGCACTCACCTGCCCGCCAACCGACGACCCCAGCGCCATCTGTACTCATTCCATACTAGCACGTTTTCCTTTCGGAAGATATTTTTCTTGTGCTGGCTTTTGCCCCTAATTTTCCTAGAGTTCAATCATGTCACAAGAAATTTCACCGTTGTGAAGTTAAGTACCATCTTCTTGTGGGGTTTTTATTATTAGTGAGGCTTTTATTGGCCCATAAATTAATATTCACAGGGTCATATATTGACGCTCCCGGCGTTCGTCGCCTCCGCCATAATGACCTTGAGGCACACCCCTTACAGCTTGTTTCTGCAGGGGTTTCTCTCGGTCGTTACAATTTTACTCATGTTTCGTAATTCCCTTCAAGAAGTTCCTTTGGAGGTGTTTATCTATGTCGGGCGGTTCCTGGTACCTTGATTAGCGTCATTCCTCACGGAGGCTTCCTCCCCTTATCTTGGTTCTTACAGTTAATTCATGGCTGTTACCAGGCTCTCTCATGCGGATAAATTCCCTCTCCAAGGTGGTGCTTTCTTTTGTCAGTTTCTCTGATTTGTAGTGTAATGGATGACATGGATAATTCGATTTATTGTGGTCCGGCTCGGCGTCAGGTGCAGCCAATTGGCTGCCTACCTCCTGCTCGCCTCGCCGGTTAGGGCTATACGCTTAGCACAAGTCCTTATAATTTTGTATATTCAATCATATTATGTGTACTTATGTAGTTTTTGGTTAACTCTAGCGGTACTTATCAGAAATTGATCCTAGCCTAGCCCTCTCGCTTCAATCGGTGGGTTAGGCTATTCAGGTTAGGCTTTGGCATTGTCTTTGCTCCCATCTCTCCCGACTGTGTCGCTTGAGCGGGGGAAGGAGGGGTAGGCTGGTCGAGGGAGTTCCCGTTTGTTGTTCCATCCGCCTTACCGCCTGTTTTCGGGTTCGCTAGGGCATCTGAAGCCCCATCCCCTCCTCCCTCTAATGAGGGAGAGAAGAAAAAATAAAACGGGGGATCTTCTTTATCAATTGCCCTTCTACCCTATGGGTCAATTGTTGGTTGGACTACGTTATGGGAATTTCTCTCCCTTCCACCCCTCTTCCTCTCCTCTCTCTCCTCCCTTTTACTGTCTGGGCTGTGCCTTCAGAGGAGGGTGAGAGTTTGGCATTGCTATAGACTAATGCTATTGTCCTATCCTCCCCTAGTACTTTTGGTGAGTGTCATGAGTCTCCCTGCAAGCAGGAAGTCGATACGTCTGTGTCGATACCCCGTGGGGAGTTTTAGTCAGGGTATAGGGGGTCTCCCGTCCACCTGAACATAACTCTCGATTCCACCATTTTAAGTACTGCCTCCCTGACTTGGCCAGTGGTGTGTTATCTCCCTGCGTGTGGGATGTCGGTCTCTTCGATCGTCACCCCGTGGGGGACTAGTCCGGTTCCCAGTTGAGAGTTACCCACTCTCCTGGCCTCCGTTCTAGTGTCAACCGCTCGGCTAGTGTTTCATTGGTTCGCTCTCCTCCGGGTCGAGCTGAACTTCGATCACCCTCAGGGTTTAAACATTTCCCAACTGGTTCCGCTCCGCCGTCCCGGACCTCCCGTTGCCTTCTTACCTATTACCACCCGGTGGTTCTGGTTTTCAGTGTAGGTTGGCCTTAGTCACACCTAGTTCTCTAGCTGTATACTAACCGGAGGTAATGATTTACCCGCCCTCCCCCACTGTAACCAAGTGGCGGAGGCACGGGATCTCGGAGGGGTCTGCGCCGGAGCTCTTTGACCAGCAGTGTATTACTATCCTATGTTGTTAACCATTTACTTACTACCAATGAGTTGCATGATCCTAAGTTAAGGTCCTACTCCGTCGAACTGTCTCCGGAGTTTCTTGATTTAATGTGTGTCATGTTTTGCTCTGGTTTATCGTCCCGCCGGAGCATTCCGGCGGGTCCGGTATAAATTAATGCTAACTGCCGGACTCCGGCAATAATAAGTATAAAGTTGATTTTATATTTAAGAGTTGCATGATCCTAGGTTGAGGCCTGCTCCGTCGAACGATCTCCAGCGCTCCTTAATTTAGTGTGTCATGTTTTGCTCTGATTTATCGTCCCGCCGGAATACTCCGGCGGGTTCGGTATAAATTAATTAGCATGCTCTATTACCTGCTGTTGTTTAAGGCCCCTATCTTCGCCAGTTCTGCTCTGGCGCGCCTTAAATTAGTGTGCTCATATACCTTCTCCTACTTACAGACAGTACGTTGTGAGAAGCCCGGGTGCACTGCTGTGCTGCACCAGCCCTATGGGCACGTCATCTGCCGGTCTCATTCGGGCTGTGCAGTGTGTCTCGACGATCTTATCGTGATGGCACCCGGACGGTTGTGAGGTTTGCTTCGCTCTGTACGAGGCGTGTCTAGGACGAGTCGGTAAGCCTATAGTTACCGCCTTTAGTTTACCTGGTTGCCTCAATTGTTTCAGTTACGTTATATTCTTGATATATTGCTTATATATATCTCTTTGCCGAGCGCTAGGTTATTAAGTCCCTGCTCTCTTCCAGGCCAACCAAGCTTCCCGAATGACGCCTTGGGTTCCTTCGAGCCTGGGTGGCTGGTTACGGCAGGAACGTTCCATCGGGAAGCCGTAAGTTCTGGATGAGAACATCCGAACCTGCTTTACCCCGCGCCCGGATCTCGCGGCTGTTCCACCTCAAGTCGCCGCTCCTGTCATCGAGCAGATCCGGGTAGAAACCCAGCCTCCCCAGGACGAGAATTTGTACGTGGAGGTGTCGGAGGAAGTGGCGGCCATAAACCTCAACCTGGAACCTATGAACACCAAACAGGACCAGGAGGTAGGTAGGGAGGTAAGTGAGGCAGTGGGGGCGGGCTCCTTTTGATTCCCCTTCATCCACCGCTTCTTCTTCTTTCAGGGTTTTCAAAAATCTTCTTACTTGGAGGACAGGGCGCAATCCGCTGTCCCCAAGTTGAAGAAGTCTTGAAGGCGAAGGGCTATAAGTCCGCAGCCTCCCGCAAGGCAACTCCCTTCCTCCGGTGAAGCCACGGGATGCTAGTCCGGTGGCTTCCGCAGGCAAGGCCACTCCTCTGCTAAGGGAGCGAGTTTGAGGGCAGCTAAGGCTAGCCCTCCTCCCCTTCCTGCCTTTGACCCGGAGGCGTTTGCTGGAATGCTTTTACAGAAGTTTTCTCGAGGTTGATGCGAAGCTTAACAAGCTTACGGAGAGGCTGCAGAGCCAGGAGAGTATGCTCTCCGGGTTCATGTGCTCCAGTGGGTCAGCAGTGCATTACCCCCATTCCGGATGCCTCTGCCCTCCCTCCATTTGACAAGGGAAATCCCTGGCGTTTGGCCCTTCATGCTCCCCGGCATGAAGATACCCTAACGATCGAGGGTCTAGGCACGCGCAGGCTCGAGGAGTTGGAATTCTTTCCTCCTGATCTGCTGCCCCCCTACCCAGGCTTCGCCAGGCTGACGGAGGAAGGTTGGGTAAAGACGGATAAGGTCCCGAAGGAGACAGTGATCTTCCCAAGGGACCAGGCGCAGTCTACACTGATGCGCACCTTTAATGAGTGGCAGGCGGAGAACACAAAGTTGACCCCCTTCAATGGCAATTTCACGATGTTCTCGTTGGGAGATAGGATCCCGACCCCCTGCATGACTAAGGTGGCTCTCGCAACCGCCCAAGCATGCTCAGAAGGTAAGCCTTTGCCTCAGCTCCGGGAGACTGATCCCACCTCTCTGATCTTCCCCGGAGATGATGAATTTTGGAAGGATGCCCCGGCCACTTTTACAATGGGTAAGCTGGACCCGGAGTGTGCATCCACCTTGTTCAGCGAGCAGCTTCCCAAACTGCCGGAAGCCCTCCTGAAAGCTGAGTTTGAGGCTAGGTGTCAGTTGAGCCGATCATTGAACTCCCTGTGCCTGGCGGAATCAACCACAGTAACATTTTATGATGAGCCACTCTTCCAAGTTCTGATGAAGTCTCTGTTAGTGGGATTTCAGGCAGACTTGTTTGACTTCATGGTAGCGCGGATGAACTGCTGCAAATTCATCTTCGCTGACGCCACCATAAGACATGAGCCTAACAAGCTCATGAAAAGCTCCTTCTGGGGAGCTAGTCTCTTCCCGGAAGAAGAAGTCAATAATGTCCTGGCTGAGGCAACCAGGGCAAATCAGAGTCTGCGCTCCCGCTGGGGTATCCCCGCCTTTAAAAGGAAAACCCCTGAGTCCGCCGGCCCTCAAAATAGACCTGGCAAGAGATACAGGAGGCACAGAAGACAGCACCAGCAGGCTGTTGTCCAGGCTGTACCTGTCTCGCAAGTTTGCCAGCCTTCTACCTCTAAGGCCCAACCTCAACAGTTCGTGCTGGTGCAGCCAGCTCAACACTCCCTGCCGCGCCTTCCTTCCTTCGTGACGCCTCCGGTATACAACCCCTCCTATGAGGGCCAGGGTCGTTTCGAGGCCTTTACAGGGCGCAAGGGGGAGTAGAGCAAGGGCCTCCTTCAGAGGCATGGCTGCCGCGCGACCCCTCTCCCGGGGGAGAGGAGGCCGAGGTAGAGGAGGCAAACCTGCACCTTCCCAGTGAGACCAGTCAGGTGGGCGGCAGGACTTCACCTGTTCAGGGACCAGTGGGCCTTCAGTCCGTGGGCCCACAGCATAGTCTCCAAAGGTTTGGGGGTGGAGTTGGATCAAGGGCCCTCCCTCTGATCAGATTTCATCAGCCGTCTTCCAAAGCTCTGCGGGACTTTGCAGCGGAATTACTCCAAAAGAGGGCCATAAAGAAAGTGAGACACCTGAAATTTCAGGGCAGACTGTTCAGTGTTCCCAAGAAAGACTCCAGTCAACAAAGGGTAATCTTGGATCTCTCGGCTCAATCTTTACATACAATGCGACAAATTTCGCATGCTTACAATCGCGCAGGTACGGACTCTACTTCCTCGTGGAGCTGTCACCACCTCTATAGATCTTTCAGACGCATATTATCATGTCCCGATTGGCGTGAACTTCTCTCCCTTCCTCGGTTTCAGACTGGGGAAACAAGCCTACCCTTCAGGGTCATGCCATTCGGCTCAACATAGCACCCAAAATTTTCACAAAGCTGGCGGACACGGTAGTGCAGCAGTTACGGTCCCGGGGATATCGCTGGCGCATACCTGGACGATTGGATAATCTGGGCATCCAACACCGGGGAATGCCAGAGAGCTACGGCCATGGTGATCGAGTTTCTGGAATCCCTAGGTTTTCAGATAAACAGGGCGGCGTCCCGCCTAACTCTGGAGGCTCGATTTCAGTGGCTGGGTATCCAATGGGATCTGATTTCGCACAAGCTGTCTATTCCGCCAGCCAAACGGAGAGAAATAGCCAAAGCCACCAGGCAATTCCTCAAAGGCAGGAAAGCCTTTCGCAGAACGCAAGAAAGAAACATAAACAGAGTGTGGCGGAGACGAGCCAATGTCAAGCTCAGGGACAAGGTGTCTTTAATTCCTCCGTGCTGAGGAAAGACTCCGGCCGTGGTCCACAGTCAAGGGTCTTTCAAGTCAGTCCCCTTCAATTCCCTTCCCAGCTCTAATAATCCACACAGACGCTTCGTTAAGCGGCTGGGGAGGGTACTCACCAAAAGAAAAGGTACAGGGTACATGGTCCACTCTGTTCCGTCAATTCCACATAAACATTTTGGAGGCAATGGCAGTGTTTCTAACTCTGAAGAAACTTTGCCCCACCAACCAGATTCATATCAGGCTGGTGCTGGACAGTGCAGTAGTGGTACATTGCATAAACAGAGGGGGTTCCAAATTGAGTCGGATAAACCAAGTGATGATAGCCATTTTCTCCCTGGCGGAGAAGCACGGCTGGCACCTATCAGCTACCCATCTAGCAGGAGTCCGGAATGTCATCGCAAACTCCCTGTCCAGGGCAACTCCGCTGGAGTCAGAATGGTCCCTGGACGTAGCTTCTTTCAGATGGATATGCCGTCAGGTTCCAGGCCTTCAGGTGGACTTGTTTGCCACGGAGAGCAATCACAAACTCCCTTGTTATGTTGCTCCCAACCTAGATCCTCGAGCTTACGCTATGGACGCAATGTCAGTGGACTGGAACAAATGGCAGAAAATCTATCTTTTCCCGCCAATAAACCTGCTGTTAAAGGTGTTGCACAAGCTCAGGTCATTCAAAGGTCAAGTGGCCCTGGTAGCTCCCAACTGGCCAAGAGCAATTGGTTCCTCTTCTTCTGGAGCTCAAACTACGGTGTCATCAAATACCCAAGCCACAGCTGACTCAAGTAGTGCAAACACGGACTGTGTCAGCTTCCTCAAGAATTCTGAATGCCCTGGCTTTATGGACTTTATGAAATTCGCCGCTCAGAGAGGTGCGGATATTGATCCCGTTAATACTCTGTTTCTGGAATCAGATAAAAGAGATTCTACCCTCAGACAGTATGATTCAGCAGTTAAAAAGTTAGCATCTTTTTTGAAGGAATCTGAAGCTCAAGTCATGACCACCAATTTGGCAATATTCTTTAGGTCACTGTTTGAAAAAGGTCTGGCTCCGGCCACCATTACCACAGCGAAATCAGCTTTGAAAAAGGTGTTTTTGCATGGCTTTAACATTGATTTAACAGATTCATATTTTTCATCCATTCCCAGAGCATGTGCTCGTTTGAGACCAGCGACCCGTCCCACGTTTCCTGGTTTCATAACGATGTTCTAAAATTAGCCTCAGAAACTGATAACGATCAATGTTCTTATTTGAATCTGTTAAGGAAGACATTGTTCCTAATTAGTCTAGCTTCAGGTGCCAGAATATCAGAACTGTCTGCTCTCTCTAAAGGTGCGAATCATGTGGATTTTCTCCCGTCAGAAGTTCTGCTTTCCCCAGATCAAAGGTTCTTAGCGAAAAAATGAAGACCCTCAGGATAGGTGGTCCCCTGGAAGGTTGTTCCTCTTCCACAAGACCTGTCTTTATGCCCAGTCGCTACCTTGAGGGCCTATTTACGAGAACTTCTCAGTGTTTGTCTGGTCCTCTTTTTATCAGGGAAAAGGAGGAATGCTTTCTTTAAAGGCTATAAGACAACAAATTCTGTACTTCATTAAAGCAAGCTAATCCGGTTCAGTCCCTAAGGTTCATGATATCCGAGCAGTGGCTACCTCCACTAATTATTTTCATACTATGAATTTTGATGAGCTTAAGAAGTACACGGGCTGGAAATCTCCATCAGTGTTCAAACGCCACTATCTGAAATCACTGGAAGCTCTGAAGTTCCTCACGGTGGCTGTAGGGAGCATTGTCCCTCCACCTTAAAATTAACCTTTAATCCCTATCCTCTCCCCCGCCTGCCTCATTTACTTGCCCTGCCATTTTCTCCTGGACCAGACATGCTTCACAGCCTGGCTCCTCATATTATGATGTACAATTTTGCGTGTTAGTTTTTAAGTTTGCAGCTTGTTATGTTTACTGTAATTTAGTTTTAAGCCGGAGGTACCTTTATAAATTTTTTCTGTCATTTATTTAGTCTTAGTACCTTCCCATTATAATATTATTTATGTACATAGTTATTTCTCATGTCCTTTACTGTGATATTAATTGTACCCTAGTTATATCTCAGTTTTTCTGCCTATACCCTTGGTATTTAATCATGTTTTGAGGATAATTAAAACTATTTTCAGTAATAGTGTTTTTATACATGTTCACCTAACTACTCGCTCCTTTTAAACTTTCACCAAAGCTTAGTATGATTCTCTGTCATAATTTCACCGGCTGACACAGGGACGAGCTCAGAAAAGGGATTTTGACAAAGGTAAAATCTATTTCTGAGGGAGGCCCTGTGTCACCCGGTGACAATCCCAGGGTCTAGATTTCCCTCCCCGAGTAGGCATACCAAGCTTGTGGAGGGTGCTAGCCTGGAATGAGTACAGATGGCGCTGGGGTCGTCGGTTGGGCAGGTGAGTGCGGGCGTTAGATCGGCTCCTCACGTTCCCGGGTTTTGTCATTGGGATATCTACAGAGTGCAGTCCTGTGGCAGTGACAACAATCACTCACCCTTACCTATACCGACGTCTATTCCATAATAGATGTTCGATCTGGGGTAGTAACCCCAGCATTTCCTGATAGCTTTTTCTCTGGTATATTTAGCAATATCTATACCTAGAAATTCGTGCTGATAGGAATTTCACCGGGTGACACAGGGCCTCCTCAGAAATAGATTTTTCCTTTGTCAAAATCCCTTTTGAGACAACTATGATTTTGTATTGTCATTATCATTGATTTTTGGTAATGTTTACTATGCTGCTCAGGTTGTTATATTACTCATTGACTCGGTTGTGTGATATGATTATTAATCTTAATCTTATATATTACTGACTCAGTTTCACTCATGTGTTTTTTTATGTTCTACTGACTTTGGGAAATGTAATCATTATTGTATTTTACTTGATATGTTTATTTTTTATCAATATTTTGGATTAAAGACTCGTTTTGTATATTTGTTTGCTACTGACTCATTTGTAAAAAACAGGTTTTGACATAGGAAAAACCTATTTCTGAGTCCAGTCCCGTGTCAGCCGGTGAAATTCCATTGTAGCACGAATTTCTAGGTATAATATGCTAGATATACCAGAGAAAAAGAGCTTTCAGGAAAGCTGGGGTTACTACCCCCAGATCGAGCGTCTTCTCCAGGGAAGACGTCGGTATAACGAAGGTGAGTGAAAGATCACTACCACGGAGTCTCACTCGAAAGATTTCTCCCTATCAAAACCCCCCAGAACAGAGCGGTGAGCCGTTACAGCCCCTACACCAAACACCCGCCAGCTCGGCGACACCAGCGCCACCTACCTCATTCCATTTTCTAGCACGTGATAGCTACCTTTTCCTTTTGTGTGCTCGTGCCTTTTTTGGATTTATTTTCATCATCGCCATGTCATCGAGCAGCTTTACCATCTCCAAGTTAAGTACCATCTTATTGTGGGGTTTTGTTCTATATTTTGGCTGTTATGGTCTCGTCTTTTCATAAATATTGAGATCTTATTATGACGCCACGGCGTCCTCCGCCAGCCATGTTGACAGGCGACCATCAGTTCTTTTCTGTTGGGGTTGTCTCCTTGTCATTATAGATGTTATTTTTGCCCCATGGTTCTCTCCTCCTGGTGGGTTCCCTGCAGTGGCCCCCTTTTTTCGAAATTTACATATTATTGGCCTGTCGGCCTTTGTGAGTGATGCCCGTCCAGGTACCCGCCCCAGGTTGGGTTCCTTATTATTTTTAGTCTGTATTAGGCTAATTGTTTTATTCTTGGCGATGGTGCTCTCTTTTATTTTATTTTTTATTGTTTACCTCCTCGGTGGTGGCGGCAGCCTCAGATCTAACCGCTTCCCGAGGTAGGCTACGCACCCTATTGAGCACATTTTTGTTTCCATGTTTATGTGTGATGGTTATTTAGTGGAGTAGGCTTGTTTTGCTTCCATCCCCTTGCCCTCGGGTGGAGATCCATCAGGTTGAGGGAGTTTTGGTTGCTGTTTCCTCCAGGGTCGTTTTTGGTGGGCAGAGTGAGCCCCTTAGTTCTCTTCCTTCCTTTGGGGGAATAGAGTTCTTTGGATGTGTCTCCTCTAGGCTAGTCGCCTTCTTGCCCCCTCTTCTCGGTCCCGGTTGGTTCTCGGCACAAAATTTCTCTCCCTGTTTGCTTCCTCCTCCTCCCTACACTCCTTCCATTTTCCTAGCCTATACTAGGTTAGGTCCCTATTAGGCTTCGCCTAGTCAGGAGTCAGGCATCGAGGCTTGGTCGCTTCCCTCCCTTAGTAGTAGGCCACCCTCCCAAGTTTCATTATTCTTGGAGTGGTGTATGTGTGCAGTTGAGCGGGTGATATATTTCCCCTGTCTCCTGTTCCTTTCTTCGGTAGCCTACCACTCTCCCCTCCCCCCCCCCCCCACCCCTCCAGCCTTGCTCTACTCGTGCGGGTGACGCTAGATGGCGTTTTCTCCGAGTTCAGGGACTCCTCCATTTGGTAGAGGGATTCGCTCCC
Organism: Macrobrachium rosenbergii; assembly: GCF_040412425.1. NCBI lineage: Eukaryota > Metazoa > Arthropoda > Malacostraca > Decapoda > Palaemonidae > Macrobrachium > Macrobrachium rosenbergii. Next base: position 984,415 of record NW_027100723.1, on the reverse strand, counting down.
TCCCATACAGTCCCCAGCATCACTGTGTTGGTGTTGGTGGTTTGTTTACTCGTTTATCGAACGTGTTCGAACACTCTATCCCACACTTGTTTTCTCCCCGTCGGGTTACTTGAAATTATTATACTTGCTCCGGCTTATGTTATGTACATAGAGCATCTTGCCCACCTTGTTTCTCTGGCGGGAAGTAAGAGAGAAAGGATTCATATAATTATATAAGGAGCGGATCCCTCCGGTCTCCGGAGTATTTGCCCTTTGTACCATCACTTGTTTAATGTTATTGTTTATGAATATATATATTTTAGATAAGTGTGTTTATCTAACGGAGTACACTCTCATTTATATATATATACGTGAGTCCGGTTCTACACCGGGGTTCCGCCGTTATTTTTACTGGCAACCCTTATGGTGAGTTCTTGTTGTCTCATTCCTTTCATTCCCCGGAGTATTCCAGGGTCTGGAAGCTTTACCTTCCACTCTGTGTATTTTAGAGCTTGTTGGCCTAGTTTATGATAAAGGAGTTTCTTCTCCACCGGAGTATTCCGGTTGTAGTTGAAATTTCCCGGCCTTGCCAGCTTTAGATTGCTTAGAGTGGTAGGTTCATGTACTTTTTCCACTTACAGACTGTTCGCTGTGAGGAGCCGGGTGTACCGCCACTTCAACAACCCTACGGTCACGTAGTGTGCCGGACCCACGCTGGTTGTGCGGTCCGGCTCGACGATCTGGTAGTCTGGCACCCTGATGGTTGTGAGGTTTGCTTTGCTCTTGTGCGCAACCGTCCAGGATGAGTCGGTAAGTGACAGTCTTCCTCCGTTTTATGCTCCTCATATTGAATATTGTTTATATTCCCGGACTGTTTTTTCGTTCTTGGCTAATTGCTGGTTTTCTTACAGGCAGACGAAGTCCTCCAAGAAGTCTGCCTTGGAATCCCTCCGGGCCTGGGTGGCTGGGTTTGGGTAGGAATGTTCCGTCGGGAAGCCCTATGTCCTCGACGCCAGGTTGAGGGACCTGCTCTTACCCCGCGCGCACGGGTGGCGGCCGCAGTGCCAGAAGATCTTGCCACCCCATCATCCAGCAGATCCGGGATGCGACCCAGCCACCCCAAGTGGATATCCTCTACGCCGAGGTGTCGGAGGACGTCGCCGCTTTGGACTTAGACCTGGAACCTATGAAAGAGCAGGACCAGGTGGTAAGTGGTGAGGTAGGTGAGGTTGTTGGGGCGGGCCCCCTTTTGACTCCCAGCTTCTTCCATTTCTTCCTTTACAGGTTTTGTGAAGTCTTCCTCCTTGGGTGATAGAGCTCCATCAGCTATCCCCAAGTTGAAGTTGAAGACTTCATGGAAGGCGAAGGGCTATAAGTCCTCGTCTTCCAAGAAAGCATCGCCTTTCCCCCCATCGAAGGCTAAGGTCTCAGCACCTGTAGCCTCCGGGAGCATGTCTGGTTCCTCCGGCAAAGGCGCGAGTAAGAGGGCAGCAAAACCAAGCCCTCCTCGCCAGCCTGCCTTTGACGCAGAGGCTTTGCCAACCAGCTTTTCAAAACGTTCACGGAGGATATTGATTCTAAATTTGAAAAGATCTCCGAAAAGTTGGCCAGTCATGACAATATACTGGCGGGAATGGCTCGCCCACCCACAGCCGAACCCCAGTATGTCATCCCCGACACAGCGGACCTCCCGCCGCTTGATGTCGGTAACCCTTGGCGTTTCAGCCCTCCGGGCCATCCAACATGATGGCAAATTAACAGTTGAAGGTCTTGGCACGAGACGGTTGGAGGAATTAGAATTCTTCCCCGATCTCTTGCCCCCTACCCAGGCTTCGTAAGGTTAACAGAGGAAGCCTGGATTCGTTCTGATAAGGTTCCTAGGGAGACTGTCATCGTCCCTAGGGACCAAGCTCAGTCGGCTCTCCTGCGCACTCTGACAGAGTGGCAGGCAGATAACACAAAGTTGACTCCTTTCAAGGGCAGCTTCACTATGTTCGCCCTGGGAGACAACCTACCCACCCCCTGTTTGAACAAAGTCGCTCTGGCTACGGCCCGAGCGTGCTTCGAAGGTAACCCATTACCGCAGCTGAGGGAAACAGACCCCACTTCCCTGGTGTTCCCGGGAAGTGACGAGTTCTGGATGGATGCTCCGTCCACTTTCACTGTTGGGAAGTTGGACCCCTTCTGTGCTTCCTCACAGTTCAGTGAACAGCTCCCAAGCTGCCGGAATCTTTGTTGCTAAAGGCGGAGTTTGATGCCCGGACTAAGCTAGCCCGGTCCCTGAACTCCGTCTGCCTTACTGAAGCCACTGCTGTCTCCTGCTCGGACGAACCATTTTCCAAGTCTTGGCTAAGTCCTTCTAGCTGGCTTTCAGTCAGACCTTTTCAAATTCATCATGGCCAGACTGGAATGCAGAAAATTCATTTTTGCTGATGCCACTATCCGTCACGAGCCTAACAAGCTCGTTAAAGAGCTCGATCTGGGGACCTAACCTCTTCCCAGAAGAAGAGGTTACGAATGTTATGGCTGAGGCTACAAGGGCCAACCAGAGTCTGCGCTCTCGCTGGGGCATTTCTGCCTATAAGCGCAAGACCCCAGAATCTGGCGGCCCCCAGACGAGAGGAGGCAAATGTTTCAGGAGGCATAAGAGGCCCCACCATCAGGCGGTAGTCCAAGCCGTCCCGGTCTCGGCAGTGGCACAGCCCTCCACCTCAAAGGCTCACCCCCAACAATATGTGCTGGTCCAACCAGCTCATTCCCCCTGCGCCTTCAGTGTATGTTGCTTCACCAGCATACAACCCCACCTATGAGGGCCGTGGATACTTTCACGGCCTTAACAGGATCGCAAGGGGGAAGAGGCAGGGTCCCCTCATAGAGGAAAAGCCAACACCACCCCAAGAGGAAAACCTGGACGTGGTAGAGGGAACAAACCCGCTCCCTCCCACTGAGAGAACACAGGTAGGTGGTCGCCTGTATTGGTTCAGGGACCAATGGACCTTCAGCCCTTGGGCACACAGCATTGTGTCCAAAGGTCTAGGATGGAGCTGGATCAAGACCCTCCTCCTCTAACCAGGTTTTACCAGCCACCCACATCAATCCTACAGGATTACGTGGCAGAATTGCTCAACAAACAAGCAATAAAGAAAGTAAGGCACCTAAAGTTTCAAGGCAGGTTATTCACTGTTCCCAAAAAGACTCCGATCAGCAAAGAGTGATCCTGGATCTGTCGCGTCTAAATCTCTACATAAAATGCGACAAATTCCGTGATGCTTACGGTAGCTCAGGTACGGACTCTACTTCCGCGTGGAGCCGTCACCACCTCTATCGATCTTTCAGACGCTTATTATCACGTCCCGATTGCGCCGAACTTCTCTCAGTTCCTCGGTTTCAGACTCGGGAATCAAGCCTACTCCTTCAGGGTCATGCCCTTCGGTCTAAACATTGCACCCAGGGTATTCACCAAGCTGGCGGACACGGTAGTTCAACAACTCCGGTCCCGAGGATATCCCTAGCAGCGTACCTGGACGATTGGATAATTTGGGCACCAACAGTTCTGGAGTGTCAGAAGGCTACGTCCATGGTCATCAACTTCCTGGAGTCGTTAGGTTTTCAACTGAACAGAGAGAAGTCCCGCCTGACTCCGGAGTCCCGGTTTCAGTGGCTGGGCCTCCAGTGGGATCTGTCCTCTCACACGTTATCTCTCCCGCCTCCCAAGAGGAAAGAGATAGCATCTCTCACCAGGAAGTTTCTCAAAAATCAATCAGCATCCCGCCGATCCCAAGAAAGAGTCCTTGGGTCTCTTCAATTTGCCTCAGTGACAGACCTGCTCTTAAAAGCGAAACTAAAAGACATAAACAGAGTGTGGCGGAGTCGAGCCAATGTCAAGCTCAGAGACAAGGTCTCCTCTATTCCTCGAATCTTAAAAACAAGACTGCGGCCTTGGGCCACAGTCAGAGGCCTGTCCAAGTCAGTTCCGCTTCAATTTCCCCCTCCGGCACTAGTTGTTCACACAGACGCTTCCCTAAGCGGCTGGGGGGGATATTCACCAAAACAAAAGTACAAGGAACGTGGTCCACAATGTTTCAGCAGTTCCATATAAACACCCTGGAAGCTATGGCGGTCTTTCTAACTCTAAAGAAAATCCGCCCCCCCAACCGGATTCATATCAGGCTGGTATTGGACAGCGCAGTGGTAGTTCATTGCATCAACAGGGGCGGCTCCAAATCAGGTCGAGTAAACCAAGTAATGGTTGCTATCTTCTCCCTGGCGAACAAGCACGGCTGGCACCTGTCAGCCACCCACCTAGCGGGGGTACGGAACGTGGTGGCGGATTCCCTGTCCAGGGCTACTCCGTTGGAGACGGAGTGGTCCCTGGACGTGGAATCTTTCAAATGGATTTGCCGCCGGGTTCCGGGTCTCCAAGTGGATCTGTTCGCGACGGAGAGCAACTTCAAGCTCCCCTGTTATGTGGCCCCAACCTGGACCCTCAGGCGTGCGCCACAGGACGCAATGACAGTAGATTGGAACAATTGGGAGAAAATTTATCTGTTCCTCCAATAAATTTACTGCTGAAAGTATTACACAAACTCAGGACATTCAAAGGTCAACCAGCCCTAGTAGCCCCCTATTGGCCGAAGAGCAATTGGTTCCCTCTTCTTCAGGAACTGGGATTACGGAGTCTTCATTCCCAAGCCCATACTGACCCAGACAGTACAAACCAAGACTGTGTCAGCTTCCTCAAGAATTCAGAATGCCCTAGTTTTATGGACTTTATAAAATTCATCGCAGCCCAAAAGGAGCAAACATTGACCCTGTCAACACTCTGTTTTTAGAATCAGATAAAAGAGATTCTACTCTTAGACAGTATGACTCAGCAGTCAAAAAGTTAGCCTCCTTCCTGAAAGCATCTGAAGCCAAAATCATGACGACTAATTTAGGAGTTTCTTTCTTTAGGTCACTGTTTGAGAAAGGCCTTGCTCCGGCCACTATTACCACAGCCAAGTCAGCCCTGAAGAAAGTATTTCTATACGGCTTTAAAATCGACCTTACAGATTCCTATTTTCATCTATCCCCAGAGCATGCGCTCGTCTGAGACCCGTATCACGCCCACATTCGGTTACGTGGTTTCTCAATGACGTCCTTAAGTTAGCATCAGAGATGGATAACTTTCAATGCTCTTATCAGGATCTGTTAAGGAAGACTTTATTTCTGATTAGCTTGGCTTCAGGTGCTAGAATCTCAGAGCTATCAGCTCTCACTAGAGGTGATAATTTTGTGAACTTCCTCCCGTCCGGAGAGGTCCTCCTTTCCCCTGACCCTAGATTTTTAGCTAAAAACGAAGACCCACAAGACAGGTGGTCTCCTTGGAAGGTGGTGCCCTTCCACAAGACCAGTCTTTATGTCCAGTTTATACACTTAAATCTTACCTTTCAAGAACTCCACAGAGTAAGTCGGGTCCTCTTTTTATCAGGGAGAAAGGTGGTACTCTTTCACTGAATGCTATAAGACAACAAATTCTGTATTTTATTAAACAGGCCAACCCAGATTCAGTTCCTAAGGTTCATGATATTCGAGCAGTTGCTACTTCCATTAATTACTTTCATAATATGGACTTCTCAGAACTATCTAAATACACGGGTTGGAAATCACCTCTAGTGTTTAAACGCCACTATTTAAAATCGCTCAAGCCCTGAAATTTTCTACAATAGCTGTGGGAAGTGTCATCTCCCCACCTTAACTAATCATATCCTTATCCTCCCCTTTCCCCCCCCCGCCTGCCTCATTTGCTTCTCTGCTTATCCTCCTGGTTGATCATGCCTCACTGCCTGGCTCCTCATATTGATGTATCTTGTCTCTGTTGAGTGGAAACTGTAATCTGACATGTTATGATTGTATTTTCTTGTGGGGTACTGGGCGGTTTTTATTTTGCTCCATGTACCCCAGATATGTGTATATGTACTGTATATTTTATTTCCCATTTGGTTTTGTCTCTTACGTGTTTAGCTTTAAGTTTACGTGTATAGTTTTAAGATTGTATATGCCATTTAACCTTGTGCAAATTTCATATTTCAATTATGCTTTAGTAATATTAAGTGTTTTGGGGCCTCTTCCCCGTCGTGCCGGGACTTCCCCACTTTTTCGTAATATTAAGTTTTTGATGTGCCTTAGGTTTAGTGTTCTTGCTACATGTAAGAGATTCCCTGATTAAAACTATTTTCGTAATTTATGTTTTTTTCTTCAGATTACCTTGTTTCCTCGTAGTTTGCAGCCTTGGCATGATTCTCTATCACTATTTCACCGGCTGACATGGGACTGGACTCAGAAAAGGGATTTTGACAAAGGAAAAATCTATTTCTGAGGAAGGTCCCGTGTCACCCGGTGACCCTCCCTGACTCACCTATTGCCCCCCCTTTTTCTTGCACATGCCAAGTCTGGGGTTAGTGCTAGCATGGAATGAGGTAGGTGGCGCTGGTGTCGCCGAGCTGGCGGGTGTTTGGGTGTAGGGGCTGTAACGGCTCACCGCTCTGTTCTGGGGGTTTTGATAGGGAGAAATCTTTCGAGTAAGACTCCGTGGTAGTGATCTTTCACTCACCCTTCGTTATACCGACGTCTTCCCTGGAGAAGACGCTCGATCTGGGGGTAGTAACCCCAGCTTTCCTGAAAGCTCTTTTTTCTCTGGTATATCTAGCATATTATACCTAGAAATTCGTGCTACAATGGAATTTCACCGTGTGACACGGGACCTTCCTCAGAAATAGATTTTTCCTTTGTCAAAATCCCTTTTATGGTAGTCGCTGTTGAGTCCTCAAGGAGTTACCCACCATGGTGTGCTAGTGCTCCATGGTGACTAGACTAGTATCAAAGAAATATTTTTCTAGCCTGGTCTTGTAGCCGGGTATTGTGTCGTAATGAAAATACTATGACGTGATAGAGTATAATGGACTCAAAAATAAGAGGACATTTTTTCTTATCTTCATCGAAGCTGAACCCAGTTTTTCCTATGTCAAAAAATGCAAGTAACTATTGCACATGTGCGTCTGCCATCTTGGGTACGACCAGGGCAGGCAAGAGACCAGCTCCATTACTCTCTGCTGATCAACGTAGGATGATCCCTAGCCCAAATCCCATGCCTTTTGTCAGGGAAGTGGGAGGGTTAAGAGGACTCAACAGTGACTACTAAAAATAGGTTTTTCTACGTCAAAACCTGTTTTTTGATAGCATACTTGCTGTTTCGTCCTCAAGGAGCTTTACAAAAGAAATTGACAGGTAACAAAAGGTTTAAGCTCTCAAAATTTTAATCCCAAACAACCCAAAGAAAAAACATTTATGGTCCGAGGTCAAGCCACAAGTTTCAAGCCCCATTCCTTATTCTAAAAAACCTTTTGGGGTTTTGGAAACAAGGAACAAGAAACTAAACAAGAACTTGCATTTTTAGGGTGAAGTTCTGTAGTGACTTATCTTCCCCAGCAATAGTCAGCATACTCACCTGTTAGGAAGACCCCTGGTTTTCTGCTGTAGAGCCTATGGGGTCAGGGCTAACCATACCACCTACTGACATGCAGTGCAGACGAATTTGTTTGAGCTCATGGCAGTAATGTTTTAAGAACACTGTCTCTGTTGCCCACCCTTCAAAGACCTCTTCAAAAGACATTTCTGAAGAAGGCCAATAACGTACTTACTTTCCTTATGTCATGTGACCTAGAAAAGGAGTGTGGGTTTGCTTTTTTAATTAGGGACACTAAAATTATTCTTAGCCCTTGTAGAGAGAGTGGTTTATTCGTGCTAGGGTGTAGAAAAATCGGACCTTCTGGGATGTTTGACGTGACCTCTAGGTAAACCTCAAGTGCTTGAATTGGGCATTATGTTTTGTCTGCTAAACTGAGTTTTCTTATAAGAATAGATTTCCTTCTTCAAGGATCCTCATTCTTGGACAGGAATGATGGGCCTGGGGACAATAATAATTGATTATCAGCAGTTTGTGTGATATATTGTCCCAATAAGACAGCCCAGTTCACTTAAACAGGGCTCCTGATACTAATGCACATCAGGAAGATCGCCTTCTGTAGCTTGTGAGTTGCGGTTGTAAACCAGCTGAACTAAGGGGATGAGAAGTCCAAGAGAATGGGACTTCTGTCAAATTTGTGACTGGATTTTCGAAAATCTGGCGTGTAAACTGGCAGCAGGATCACCAACTGGCCGCAAACCTAACTGGCAGCATTGTCGAGAAAGATAAATCTATAAGAGAAGAGATGTGAGAAAAAAATTTTTTCTCACTATAAAAGCATCTCTCAGAAAATATTTGAATACAGTAAATCTATAAGAAGAAGAGATGAGAGAAAAAATTTATTTCTGTCTGTCTGTCCCTGTCAATTAACGAGTAACAAGGAAACAATGCTTTTTACAATGCCTCTTGAGCTCAGAAAATATGTCAATTAACGAGTAACAAGGAAACAATGCTATTTTACAATGCCTCTCTCTCAGAAAATATGTCAATTAACAGTAACAAGGAAACAATGCTATTTTACAATGCCTCTCTCTCAGAAAATATGTCAATTAACGAGTAACAAGGAAACAATGCTATTTTACAATGCCCTCTCTCTCAGGAAACAATGCTATTTTACAATGCCCTCTCTCTCAGGAAACAATGCTATTTTACAATGCCCTCTCTCTCAGAAAATTTGTCAATTAACTAAAACAAAGGAAACAATGCTATTTTACAATTTGACAGTCTCTCTCAGGAAACAATGCTATTTTACAATGCCTCTCTCTCAGAAAATATGTCAATTAACGAGTAACAAGGAAACAATGCTATTTACAATGCCCTCTCTCTCAGAAACAATGCTATTTTACAATGCCTCTCTCTCAAAACAATGCTAATTTTACAATGCCCTCTCTCTCAGAAATATCAATTAATTGTAACAAAGAAAAAATGCTAGGATTACCTATTTAGAAAAATCTTCGATTTTAAGTTTAGAGTTTAAAATATTCAGTTACATCAACCTTCTACAATGGCATCAGGTATACTTTCACAGCAAAAAGAAAAGTTTGTGCAAATGGCTACAATTTTTCCATCGGATCATGGAGCTGATAATATCACAGAGTTTTGGAGATGTGAAAAAGAAGACAATGCCATTAAATGGCGAGAATACATGTAAAGAATGGTGAAGTTGTAAATATATCAATGAGCATTGATAATGCTGACCCAAGTGGAAAAGGAAAAACAATATCGAAAATAAAAATTGCGGGCTTCAGAAACAATGGAACAAACATCTGTTGTGATTAATGAATGTTTAGAAAATGTTAATGAAGCGTCAAGTCATGCCAAGTCATGGTGCAAAAAAAAATGGTGAGAAGAGAACAGTAAGGATTTTTTAATGACCCTGCTAATCCTACATCTTTAGAAGAATTGGTTATTCCTGTTAAATTCAAAATTATGGATCAGAGAAATTCCTTCTAGCAGACAACCAAGATGAATCCTGCAGAATCATTATATTTGGAAAGGAAAGCAATACATTTAATTAAGAAAAGAAACCTTTTGTGGATGGGACGTTCAAATTACACCACCGCTTTTTGTCAAGTGTATGTCATTCTTGCTGAGATGCACGGTGGTATGCATCCGAGCTTATCTATGCCAAATTTTTGCCAAATAAACTATGTACAACTTATGATAAATTGTTTTCTACCCGCATACTGTGAATTCAAATTCAACTAAAGACTACAGCCAGAAATAATATACTGTGATTATGAAATAGGAATTTCAAAAGTCTGCAAATTATTTCCCATCTGCTAATATTAAAACTTTTTTTTTCACTTTGTGCAGAATGTATACAAAAATTAACAGCTATGGGGTTATCTCAACACAATAGTGATGCCAATTTGCTTGCAGCTAAAATGATAATTGCCTTAGCATTTGTACCACCTGATCATATTACAGCAGCTATAATGGAATTATCTGCAGATGACCTTCCACAGGAACTTCTAGAACTTCAGATTGGCTGGAAGACAATTATGTAGGAAGAATGAACAGAAGAAACACCAGATCGGAATCTCCCCAGTTTCCGTTAACATTTGGAATGTTTTGAACGATGCATAAATGATGATGAGGATAGAACAAACAACCATGCCGGCTGCTCATGACAATAAGGCTGCAAAATGAACTAGGGATGCAACATCCAACAATCTGGAAGTTTATCGATAGTTTGAAAAAGGTGCAACGATATGAGATCTGTACTAATTTACAGTTAATTGCTGGTCAAAAACTATAGTTGATAAAATTGAAGAAAGTCCGAGAAGCAGAATGCTCCATTTTTAAAAAATCAGTGGTACTACAGTTTGAGAACAGAAATATTTTAGAGTATCTTAGAGGAATTGTTAACTTCTGAAGATATATATAGTTATGTAACTGCTTTTTGCCTAACAGTTTGTATTCCAATAATTTTCCTTAATAAAATTTAACTTTTTTATTTTCTTTAATTTTCTTCTACTTTTAGTTTTATATTCAATAATTCAGCACACACATACATGTGGGACACAATACACATTACTTTTTAACATCCAATAAATTTCTGATTTCTCGGAACCCTGGTGGCCAGTCAGCTGCAACCAGTCCTCCCCTATGGCCAGTTGGGCTGTGGCCAGTTAGGGCCAGTTTTCCTAGACCCAAGTCCAAGTACCTTGTTCAGGGACCAAGTTGGGAGTCTTTCGGGAGCGGGTCTTTGCAGAGCCAAAGACCGCAAAAGGGAAGTAACAACTTCTATGCTGGAGTCAATCCCGAATCCATAAAGCAGCAACGGTTCTGTTAATGCTGTCTTGTATGCCATGATTGTTGTAACGACAAGATGTTTGTCTTCAAAAAGATATATCATAAAATTTAAAAGTGTTTCTATAGAAATTTCAACTGGGCTCACAGTATGGATATAATCTAACCATACCTTGCATATGGAATGGTGTTGTCGGATAGATGACGTCTGTAATTTTTGCACTAGGTAACTAGCAATGTTGGGTAAGTAGTTTTCACGGTAGATAATGTTTAAATAATCCATACGTGAAGGTCTCGGCTCAGAAAGGAAGGTGTGTAAATGATTTTCCCTACTACTTTCTGGGATAGAACAGCGGACGACAGTGGAATTGATCTTTTTGCCCATTGTTGAAGCAATAGGAACCAATGCCTGTTTGGCCAATTTGGTGCTATTAAATAAGCTGTTCCTTTGAAGGTTAGGAGTTTGCTCAAAACCTTCGAAATCTGGGACAATGGAGGAAAAAGATATATCGTCCTCCAATTGTTCCAGTCTTGTAGGAAAGCATCTCATGCTACTGCTTGATTGTCCAAGTTCAGAGATACATATACTGGAAGTTTGTGATTCTCGTATGTGGCGAACAGGTCCACTTCTGGTTGTGCAAGCATGTTGGCTATTGTTTAAAAAGAGTGGATGTCCAACATCCACTCGTTGAGGCTGTCGTTTTCCTCAATAGAAAGTCTGTTATTAAGTTGAGAGACCCTGTGAGGTGAATTGCAGACAGGTGCCACTTCTTTATTTGTGCCATCCGAAGGATGGCTAGCTTACCATGTTGAGAGGAGGTGAACTTGATCCCAACCCCTTGATGCAGGACAGTGCACTCGTGTTGTCTAGAACCAACAGAATGTGTGTCTCTTCTGGAGGTTTGAGTTTTTTGAGAGACAAAAAGACAGCCATCAATTCCAGGAAATTGATATGACACTTCCTCAGAGTAGCTGACCACCTCCCTGCCACCTGATGATCCTCCCAATGTCCTCCCAACCTGTCAACAAGGCATCTGTGTGTATTGTCACTCTTACAGATGGAGGAGTCAGGGTGACCTGTTTTGCCAGAGATTCCTTCCGGGTCCAAGGCTGAAGCATCTCCCTGAATTTTTTATTCTTTTGGTGAGATCTGTCACGCAGCTTTTGTCTTGAGTGCGACAGCTAAAATTTGTTCACGTTTTTCAATTGCAATCTGAGTATTGGATCTATTGCTGATGTAAACTGCAGCAGACCCATCATGCGTTCTAATTGCCGTCTGGAAACTCTGGGCTGCTCTAGGAACCTTTTGAAGTTTTTCCTTATTGTGTTCTGAGTTTTGATGGGGAGAGACAACAGGCCCTGAAGAGTATCCCAACACAGTCCCAACCACTGAAAACGTCTGCTGGGCGTGAGACGGGATTTTTCCCAATTTATTATAAAACCTTTTGACTGGAGTCTGTTGACCACTGCTCTCAGGTTTTTCAAGCATTCTTTTCTTGTGGCCCCCCAGATTAATCAGTCGTCTAGGTAAGCTATTAGTTGTATTCCTTCTTTCCTGAGTTCCTGGACAACTACCATTGCTAATTTTGTAAAAATTCTTGGGGCAATGTTTAGTCCAAAAGGCATAACTTTGAACCTGTATGTCTCTTTCCCTATCTGGAACCCTAGGAAGGGGAGAAAGGGAGCAGCAATAGGGACGTGCCAGTATACGATCTTTCAGATCTACAGAAACTGTCCAATTCCCTTTTGGATTGACTGAACGTACTTGGGCAACGGTAGTAATCTGAAACTTTTGGCAAGCAATGTACTTGTTCAATGTTGATAGGTCGAGGATCACTCTTTGTTTGGAGGAATCCTTTTTGGGAACACTGAAGAGACGTGCCTGGTGGCGAATATATGCATGTTTCTCTATGGCACCTTTTAATGGGGCCTTCTTCCAGAGAGGGGTTTGATGCTTGAAAGAACCCCTTTCAAGGCGGGGAGGATGATCCCATTTCCATCCCAGCCCGTTGAGAACAATGCTGTGTCCCCAAGGAGAAGACTTCCATTCCTTGTGGTGTCTTTGGAGTCAACCCCTGACCAAACAATTCCTACTGATATCTCCCTCTTCCTCTACCTTTTCCTTTGATGGGCATTCCAAGCGTTGCCTTTCCTTTTCCTTTGTAAGACAGTTTTTGGACCTTATGAAAACGATGTCCTTGCTGATGTGGCTGTTGCTGTCCTTTTGAAGGGGGTTGCTCCTTCCGGCTACCTACCTGTTTATGAGGAAAAGTTTTGGAGGTGACTCCAGGCTTATATATATGATTTTTTATCAAAGCGTGCCTTTTTTGAATTGGGTAAAGGGAAATTTTGGGTTTTTTGTTTCCTGAATTCTCCTTTTCCCACAAGAGCGTACACTACAATTTTATTGTCGTGCTTGCTCACTGACTTGTGTTACCACAGAATCCTCAAACAGGTCCCTATAGAAGGGATTAGACTGTAATAAAGCAGTTGCATTAGGAAGTGACTTGTTGGAGCCTTCCAATGTTTCCATTCGCGCTTTTAAGCGCCCGTCTAAAAAGTCGTACAGTGCTTCCCATAGGGTTCTCATAAGACTTTTAGCCACAGCAGCAAAAAGTGTCCTGGAAGCCTTTTAGTGGCAGCTTCTAGCAAGGGGAAGAGGTTAAGTTACTAAGCAGAGAAGTCCTAGCACGGAATTCTGATGAAGCTGTCTCATCTGAGATTCTTCTCATAGGGGTCCCAAATTGCTGAGTAGCAACATCCAAAGGGAGCTTTTTCCTTTCAAAAGGGAGCTGAAGTGTTGCCCACTCCTTGGTGGAATTTTTCGAAACCGGGAGGACTGTGACAAATGGTTTTAGTTCTGCCACTGACTCCCGTTTTCTAGTTACTACATAATTCTGGAAGTTTGCCTTCATATGGTTAATTATTTTAAAGATAAAGGGACAGAAGGATGGAGGTACTTGATGAGCAAGTTGGGTTTTATTCATAATGGGAGTATAGATCCACCTACCGTTGATCTGGTAAAGGGCGTCATCAACAGCTTTTAATACTGTATTCCCACATAAGAGAATTGTTTCCTTTTGAGGTTTCTCCATGTCTGGCAAAGGTGGTATCAGGCGCCATTCTGTATTAGGGAATGCTGCCATGTCTCTAAACTCCACATGTACAACTTCAATCATGGTTTTTCTCTCATTAATTAGATACTTACCATCAGGAGAGAAAATACACATTGAAGCGTCTTGCCAAGGATTATCAGTATCATCAGGGGAGAATGTTGGAGCCACTGTTACGTTCTGATCTGAAGCTTTATAATTAACCTTGGCTTGTTTGATCAGTTTGTTTCCACTCTCCCTTTTTGATTGCAGGATGCAGTACATTACACTTTGGAGTGTACATCACTGACTTGATTTCTTTAATTTCCTGTTCGGAATCGTGCAATATGTTCATTATATATTAACGTTCTGTGGCAAGGGCATCTTTGATATTACTCATAATTTCCTTATGGAACTGATCAAATGCTGCAAACTGTGTATCCCTTTTGGGGGAGCTTGCATGATCTGATTGAGCATCCACAGCTGTGACTGCCAGTTGCCCAGGGGGCAGAGGTCCTGGGTGAGTTACTATACCCCTCTGAAAATGTAGTCATTTCACTTGGGGTTAATTGAATCCTTGTATCCCTTTTGGGGGAAGGATCCTGATCAGCTTCTGAAAGTTAAATGGGGGATTGAATTCCTTCTGGAAAGTTTCTCCCCCCGTAAGCTGAAGGTAGTGTCCCTAATTTTTCTGGGCTCAGCAAGGTCATTTCGGTAGCAATATCAACTTCATCTAAATGATAATCACCTCCAAGAGGAACTTCTTCCATTTTCTCCGCAGGGTTTACCTGGGAGGTATTGGGGACTAATGTTACTGGGTTTTGGCCCAAATATGGATCATCTGAGAATGGGTTAAATATATGCTGCCGGAGTTCTGCCAGAAAGATATAATGTCCCCCTTCTGACCCCTTGCTGAACCCTAAGACCCATTAGGGTTTGTTTCCCAGGATCCCGAACAATTTTCAAGGTTTAATAATCCCAGGATATTTTTGCAAATCCCGGGAAATCCCGGGATGAAAATTACGTACAAAAATAGGAACAAATTTGACTGCAACGTTGTGGACTTGTTGTTCTGTTTATATTTTTATATACTGTAAATACAGACAATTTCTGTCATTATCCTTATGATAATAATGATGGATGTCTAGATTATGTCATTGTTTTGATATTTATATAAAATACTTTATATTTTCAGTGAATTGTATTTTCCCATCAACAGCATCTTACTAAAACTGCTAAAATCTTGTAAAATTGCTAAAATCTTGTAAAATTTCAAGTTGCAGCGCTTTTGCAAGATAAGACCTGTCAAATAAATCAACGGAGGGAAACTAAAGCGTCTGTTTCAGTGTTTCCTATGTATTGCAGCAACTAAATCTGTAGGGGACAGGGGTATAAAACCGTGACAAAATAATCATGTATAAGTTTGCAGATTTTTCAAGAGGAAGATATTCCTTCTTTATCATGTGGAAACGTAGTACAGTATTACTGTTTACCTAATGCTTTATTTTGTATGTTCGGGACGGTAATCACACGAAGCAGTCCCAACAGAGAGTGTGTGCTTTGATCAAGTTTGCAGCAGGTTTTGAACAAGAAGTGTTTGTGATGAGTGACTGCATCCCGTGTGGGGTACTGTCCATTGTGTCGTGTTATATAAGATCTTATTCTATGAGAAACTTCATATTCATTTAATTTCATGTTATAAATAAAGAATGCATACGTTTAATTTTTCTTCACTTATTTTTACTACATTTTCTGTCATTAAGTACTCTTTTCATTTCACTGAGTATAAACGAAAACAAATGTATTTTTTTTAATCAATGATAATGAACTATAATTTACATTTTCATTAAATTTCTGGAATTTGGAAGCAGAACAAAAATAAAGTAGTAAACAGTTTTTAGCTCTTGTTCTTATTCCTCTTACTCTGTTGACAAACAAAGTGTATGCTGTAATTGAACATTAGGTGGAATTAAACGCCGAGCCTCTATTTACAAAAACGTCTCACGTATGCCGGCGGCGTTTAGGAGTTAGTGCCGAAGCGGAAAAAAAGTTTTTTTCAAAAAATCACAGCACGCTTAGTTTTCAAGATTAAGAGTTCAGTTTTGGCTCCTTTTTTTGTCATTGCCTGAAGTTTAGTATGCAACCATCAGAAATGAAAAAAAATATCATTATCATATATAAATATTGAAATATATGACAGTGCAAAAAATTTTCATATATAATTTTATACAAATCGCTGTGAATGAAAAGGGTTAAAGTTAACGAGTTATTTTGTTTTTCTTTGTATTGTACACTAAATTGCGATGATTTTGGTATATAACAAATTGTAAAACAATCAAAGCAACACAGAGAAAATATTATCACAAAATGATGCATGAATTCGTAATGCGCGGACGTAAAAAAATTTTTTTCAAAAATTTACCATAAATCGAAATATTGTGCTAGAGACTTCCCGTTTGTTAAAAAGTGAAGCTAATTGATTGAATATTACTAGACTGTAAGTGTTTTAGCTTACAATTGCAGTTTTCGACCATTTCGGTCGAGTTAAAGTTGACCAAAAGTCGAATTTTTTCTATTTATCGTGATTTATATGAAAATATTTCAAAACTGATAAAAGCTACAACCATGAGTTATTTTTTGTTGTATTGTACATGAAATTGCACACATTTTTATATATAAAACTTTATGTAATGACTAATATAAAACAGTGCAAATATTACGACAACGTGACGAAAGAATTTCTGAGATGTTCGGCCGAGTTACCGCGCGGACGTAAGGAAAATGTTTTTTTCAAAAATTCACCATAAATCGAAACATTGTTCTAGAGACTTCCAATTTATTGCAAAAGGAAGGTAAATGATTGAATATTACTAGAATGTAAGAGTTTTAGCTTACAATTGCGTTTTTCGACCATTTCGGTCGAGTCAAAGTTGACCGAAGGTTGAAATTTTGGCAGTTATCGTGATTTATGTGAAAATATTTCAAAACTGATAAAAGCTACAACCATGAGCTATTTTCTGTTGTATTCTACATGAAATTGCGCACATTTTCATATATAAAAAGTTTATGTAACGACTAATGTAAAACGATGCAAACATTACGACAACGTGACGAAAAGAATTTCTGAGATGTTCGGCCGAGTTACCCTCCAGAGAGAGTAAGAAAAAAAGTTTTTTTCAGAAATTCACCATAAATCGAAATATTGTGCTACAGACTTCAGTTTGTTGCAAAATGAAGGTACATGATTGAATATTACTAGAATGTAAGAGTTTTAGCTTATAATTGCGTTTTTTTACCATTTCGGTCAAGTTAAAGTTGACTGAAGGTTGAAATTTTGGCAGTTATCGTGATTTATATGAAAATATTTCAAAACTGATAAAAGCTACAACCATGAGTTATTTTCTGTTGTATTCTACATGAAATTGCGCACTTTTCCATATATAAAACTTTATGTAACGACTAATATAAAACGGTGCAAACATTACGACAACGTGAGAAAAAGAATTTCTGGCGGATGTAAGGAAAATGTTTTTTTTAATTCACCATAAATCGAAATATTGTGCTAGAGACTTCCAATTTGTTGCAAAATGAAGGTAAATGATTGAATATTACTAGAATGTAAGAGTTTTAGCTTACAATTGCGTTTTTGACCATTTTGGTCGAGTCAAAGTTGACCGAAGGTTGAAATTTTGGCAGTTATAGTGGTTTATATGAAAATATTTCCAAACTAATAAAAGCTACAACCATGGGTTGTATTTTGCTGTATTTTTACATGAAATTGCGCACATTTTCATATATAAAACTTTATGTAACGGCTAATATAAAACAGTGCAAAAATTATAACAAAATAACGAAAGAATTTCTGAAATTTTTGGCCGAGTTACCGCGCGGGCGTAAGGAAAAAGTTTTTTTTCAAAGATTCACCATAAATCGAAATATTGTGCTAGAGACTTCCAATTTGTTGCAAAATGAAGGTACATGATTGAATATTACTAGAATGTAAGAGTTTTAGCTTACAATTGCGTTTTTCGACCATTTCGGTCGAGTCAAAGATTGACCAAAGGTTGAAATTTTTTGTAGTCGGCGTTTTGATACGTCCACTTGACACCCAACAGACAATTTTAGTCGACGTATGATACGTCCAGTAGGCGTTTAAGGGTTAATAAGACATTCAATCAACAGTAATATTTCTGCATATCTAGTAATGCTAAGCACATCAAAAACCTGAAAGGGAAACAAGGTATAATGTGTAATTTTAGACAAGTGAAAATCCCGGGAATTCCCAGGATCCTGGGATGACTAATTTTATCCCAGAATCCCAGGACAAAGAAAAAGCTCCAAAACGACAATCCCTAGGACCCATCATGACGGCTTGAAACGAGCTGTCTCATCCTTAAAACTTTCTGCCAAGAGCACACTGCAAATTTTACACATACCTGGTGACCAAGCAAGTCTGTCCTGTTTTTTGTAAGGACTATGCTCATGGCAGGTGGAATGGGCCGTATCCACTGGCAAAAAGCGAACCGAGAAACCCTGCAGAAGTGGTTATGTTTAATTTTTTAAGTAATTTATAAGTTTTCATGCTTTTATATGTAAAATCTGTATGAAAAAAGGGATTTTGACAAAGGAAAAATCTATTTCTGGGTGAAGGCCTGTGTCGCTCAGTGAAATGTCCCTATACAGCACACATTTCTAGGTATAAGTATTGCTAGATATACCAGAGAAAAAGCCAATAGGATGCCAGAGTTACTACCTCTGGATCGATACATCCTTATAGGATGTCGGTATGTCATCTAGGAGTGAGTGGAAGCCACTACCACAGACACTTAACCCAATAGACTCCTCCTCACCAAAACCCCTCTGCCTAAGAGGTGCCGATACGACGGTCCCACCACCGCTACTACTAATTCTACCCACAATGCACCATCCTGAAATAGCACCCAAGCTTTTTTGGCTAGATCAGGGTGGGAAATATAGAAAGGGAAGGGTTCACTGAGCGACACAGGCCTTCACCCAGAAATAGATTTTTCCTTTGTCAAAATCCCTTTTCTGGGCTTGTCCTGTGTCGCTGAGTGAAATAGTAGCAGAGAATTGACCAAAGAAGTTTGTAAATTTAAAAAGGATTAATGTATTAAGGATAAAATAAAATTTTTATTTTGAATATGCTTTTTACTAATCCAGAAAAGCAAATATAAAAATAAATTAGTACAAAAGGACTATAACTGACTTAATTAATGCAAATTAATGTGGTTACAATCTTAAGATTAATAAACAAACTAGTAACCATCACCTATAAAACAATATTTAGTGAAAACTTAACAACTAAGGTGATAAAGCAAAGCCAGGAATGGATTGAGAAGCAACCCAAACCCAGACAACAAGATAGGAAGGACGGGAATACAAGCGAGGCAGGTAGGTGAGAGGTACCAATTGGTAGGGCAAGCAAAATACAAAACAATTAAAATTACAATTTACCAATAATAAAATATCATAAAACAATATTAGGCTGACTCTGGGGAAACAATGTTCCCTGCAGCGACAGCAGAAAACTTCAAAGCCTCTAAGGATTTGAGATAATGACGTTTAAAGACTCTAGGGGATTTCCAGCTCGTATATTTTTTAATTTCACCAAAATTCATGTGTTGGAAATAATTAACTGAGGTGGCTACAGCCCGGATATCATGGACCTGGGGGATTGAATCCGGATTAGCTTGTTTAATAAAATAAAATATTTGTTGCCTAATGCCATTCAAGGAAATAGTTCCACCATTTTCTCTAACAAAAAGTGGACCTGAAGACTTCTGAGAGGTTCTCTCTAGGTAGGCTTTTAATGTAACCACCGGACATAAGGAGGATCTTCTAGAAGGGTATTATCTTCCAGGAGACCACCTAATTTGAGGATCTTCATTCTTAGCTAAAAACATTTGATCTGGAGAGAGTAGAACCTCTCCTGATGGGAGAAATCCACATGATTCGGCTCTCTAGAAAGGGCTGACAGTTCAGAGATTCTAGCTCCTGAAGCCAGGCTAATTAAAAACAAAGTTTTTCTAAGAAGAGTCGAATAAAGGGCAAGACTCATTATTTGTGTCTGAGGCTAACTTTAATACATCATTTAAAACCAAGAAACCGTTTTAGGCCGGGTTGTTGGTCTAAGACAGGCACAAGCTTTAGGAATAGATGAAAAGTATGAGTTCGTCAGATCAATATTAAATCCCCAAAGGAATACTTTCTTTAACGCAGATTTAGTTGTAGTAATTGTACTAGCTGCCAGACCTTTGTCAAAAAGGGTCTTAAAAATGAGATCGTAAGATTAGTAGTCATAGTATGAACGTCCGACTCTTTCAGAAAGTTAGCAAGTTTTTAACTGCTGAATCATACTGGCGAAGAGTAGATTCTCTCTTATCTGATTCCAAAATAATGTGTTTTGAGGATCAATATTAGCATTTTCTGGGCCGAAAACTTCATGAAATCCATAAAGTTAGGGCATTCAGCATTCTTGAGGAAGCTGACACAATCTGAGTTTGCACTACTTGGGTTAATATTGGATGAGGAATTTGCAAGGCTCTGAGATTCAGCTCTAACAGAAGCGGAAACCAATTGCTCTTGGCCAGTTGGGAGCAACTAAAGCTATTTGACCTTTGAATGACCTGAGTTTGTGTAAAACTTTCCACAGAAGATTTGCTGGAGGAAAGAGATAGATCTTCTCCCATTTGTTCCAATCTATTGACATTATGTCTATAGCATAGGGTCAAAAGTCAGGCTTTTTCGACCTGCTCGACTTTGTTCTCGACCCCTTAGAAGAGGGAGAAGCTTTCTGGGCGGAAGTCGAAGGTTTGAGTCAATGAAACCTTGGCGAACTAGGTACAGATGAGGTTTTCGGGGGTTTAGTCAATTTAGGTAATGTCTTCGTCTTCAAAGAGGACTTCACCTTGGGGATCACCGACCCCGAACGGGTCCCCAAGGTGGAGCTCTTAGAGAATCCTTGGAAGGATGAAGACGAAGACGCAGGAGAAGGGAGAGATAATGGATTAATTAGTCTACCTGCCTCACTTACATCCCTACCTTCCTCCTCCAGGTCGATGGCCATTGGTTCGACGTCCAGGTTGATGTTGGCCACTTCTTCGGCCACTTCGCCGCACAGCTCTTGCTCTTCTGGCGAGACCTGGGTTTCAAGCCTAATCCTGTTGATCAGGGTTCAGCTACTTCAGGAGCTACAGCTGCAGAGGCCCTAGCATTCGGGTAAAGAATGTTGCAGATATCCTCTGCCAGCACATAGGACGCCCTGACCAACATTGCGCCAAAGCCGCCAACCCAGATCTTCAATGTCGCTAGAGACGAAGCTTGACGGGACCGAGGACCTGTTAATTGAATCTCATGTCAATAAAAGGGATTGACAAGGATATTATCTTATATCAAATATAAACACAATTATTTAAACGAACTGTGTTAAATACAATTGAAGGTTAACGTACCGAATCATCAACCACATCCAAATAAAGTGCGTAGCACACGTCGCAGCCGTCAGGATGCCAGACGAGGTGGTCGTCGACCTCGACTGCACAACCGGCATGCGATCTGCATGCTACATGGCCACAGGGTTGCTGCAGGTAGGCGTTACAACCCGGCTCCTGGCAATGTACCACCTATAATAAAAATTTATACATGAGCATCTAAAATAGGCGGCGGAACGGCTAAACTAGTAAAACTTAAAGTAAATATTCTGCCTCACACCGGAGTTGAAAACTGTGGATACGGCGGAAGTCTCCGATGGAATCCTAAACAGGTGGGCCAGACCTGAGTCGGATCACGCCGGAAAGCAATTCCGGTGACGCCGGAACGTCACGATAATTTAACTAAATGCACAGAAATCAACAACCAGGGAAGGCTAGTCGCCGACGCGAAGAGTCGGGATAATTCACCAAACTTCGCTCACAGAAATATAAAAATAATAACAGTAATAAAACTCATATCATTCCGGCTCCTCTACAATTCCGCCGATAACAAAGCAACGACGCTCAAGCAAAAGTCCTATTAAGACTAAAGCGAGCTAACGATAGCTGCCGGAACGAGTCCGGATGACGGAGCGGTAGAGAAGCAGGAGCAGAAAATAAATCACAATTACTACTAGTAAAATTTATAACAGCTTCTCTCCAGTTCCGCGTGGCGAACGCGACAACGATGCTCAAGCTAAAGTTTCTGCTAGAAGCTAAAGCGAGCTAACGATAGCCGCTGGAACAGGTCCGGGCGGAACGGGAAGACACGGAGTGAAAACATGGCGACAACAACAGGTCAGGTGCCTAGGCACCTTCCACAAAGTGTCATCTCAACCGAAAGGGCAAATGAGCTAAGCTCTAAAATGCCCCAAAGGGAGAGCCAAGACAAAAAGACTGATATACAGGGGTGAGATATAGGCGAAAGGATGAACATTGATACTATCACCTAGCCTAACCTCCAGAAGGCACCTCCTGGAAATGTAGGCTAGGATTCGCCAAAAAATCGAACGAGAAAGAGCGCTAGCGCCAACATCACTTCCAGGATTGAAGAATCAACTGGTCAGGGAAGAAGGGCCCGCACTCAAACCCGAACGAAGGCCACCCAAGAAAACCGTACCAACTCAGGCCTATAGGCCAAGGAGGAAGGAAGACTGGGGCCAACATAGCCTACCTTCCAAGAATCGGCAAGGCCGAACTGGTCAGGTAGGCTAACAACACCACCCAAACAGACTCAAGAACTAATACACACATAATAAATGACATAATGACATATTAAATAAATATGTCTACAAACGGTATATAAAAGAAAGCTAGGCTAAGCCTAACTTTCAACTTCTAAGGTATAAAATAATAGTCGATCGCGTCAGATCGAGCGAAAATTGAAACTATCATTAAAAGAACGTAGTAATTGTAAGTTTCTATCGATTGAACGAAAGAAGGCAATCATATAAAAAGACTGTAGTAAGCCGCCACGAACGAACACGAAATGGCGGCCCTCAGTCGATCAGGCGAAACAACAAACAGGACAAAATAATCCGTTCGCATACCAAAAACATTCAATTTTGAATACTCAACTTAGAAGATGTTCCTTGATCAGATGATGCCATCATGAAAGCGAGATAATCCAAATTAGGAAATTAAGAATAAAATATTAGCACCACAAAAAATCACAAGTGGTTCGTAAAGCGTGCTATAAGCGGATGGTGCATTGTGGGTAGAATTAGTAGTAGCGGTGGTGGGACCGTCGTATCGGCACCTCTTAGGCAGAGGGGTTTTGGTGAGGAGGAGTCTATTGGGTTAAGTGTCTGTGGTAGTGGCTTCCACTCACTCCTACATGACATACCGACATCCTATAAGGATATATCGATCCAGAGGTAGTAACTCTGGCATCCTATTGGCTGCATTTCATGCTTTTATGTGTAAAATCTGTATGAAAAATATATTATTTTTATTTTTGTACATCCATAAAGATGATACAAAGGTAATTTCAGCACATTCAGTTAGTGTACTTTTACAAGATGTGATACACATTTGCAAAGTTACTGCACTTTTCAAAGATGATACCCCACAGAAAATGCTTGTTTAATGTGTGAAGTACAGCACATTTATAAGTTTTCATGCTTTTAACTGTAAAATCGATATGGAAAATTTATATTTATATTTTTGTACATAAATATCATATAAGTATCATGGCCATTTGCAAAGTCTTTGTCACTAGGACTTTACATGACCTCGAGATAAGGTTGTTTAGTCGCGGTTGTTTGATAAAATGAATTCGTTAATGTAATGTCAGAAATGTAACTAAGAGTTGTAAAAGTGTCATTCTTTGAAAATTACTTTGTTAACCTCGGAGAAAAGTGCTGGTGCAATCTGTATGTGCATGTAATTACAGCATGTTCAGTTGGTGTACTTTTACAAGATGTGATACCCATTCGCAAAGTTACTGCACTTTTCAAAGATGATATCCCTGCAGAAGGTGTGTTTAATTTATGAAGTAGTATTTTATAAGTTTTCATGTTTTTAGGTGTAAATCAGAATGGGAAATTTGTATTTATATATATGCACATAAATATGATACAACAGCAGTACAGTTACTGTATTATGCCCATTGCAAAGTCTTACCTCACATGACCTCGAGATGAGGTTGTTCAGTTGCGCTCGTTTGATAAAATGAGTTCGTTGTCATATTAAAACATATCAGAGACATAACAACGTCATCAAAAATTATATCAGTTTTGAGGACATACTTCACAAGATGGGGAGCACCAGAGCTAATCTCGACAGATGGAGGCACAAACCTCATTAGTGAAGAGACCACATCATTCTTCTGAAAATGGGGGGTTACGGTACGCCTGTCGTCAGCCCATTACCCCCAGTCTAACAGAAGGGCTGAAGCAGCAGTCAAGACTGCCAAGAGGATCATCAGGTCTAACATAGGCAAAGGAGGCAGCCTCAATTGCAACAAGGCATCCCTGGCAATTCTTCAGTACCTCAATACACCCCCTAAGGGATTTGACAAGTCCCCAGCACAGCTCACTATCGGCAGGCAGCTCAGAGATGGAGTGCCAACACCCAGACAGCATTACAAGGTGGAGAGACACTGGGATGAGATAATTCAGCGGAGGGAGCTACGAATGGCAGAGTCCCAAGAGGAGACCTCACCACTTACTGGTACCAGGGAGCTTCTACCCCTGGTTGTAGGCTGCAGGGTAAGAGTGCAGGATCCTGTAACCAAAACCTGGGACCGATCTGGATTGGTAGTGGAGTCTAAGGGCCACCAACAGTATCTCATTAGGCTGGATGGAAGCGGTCGGGTGTCACTTAGAAACAGGAAGCACCTGAAAGTGTTAAAACAGCAGCCCCCAACGTCCTCAGCCATTCCCCCACGCCCGAAACCCGCTCCACCCCGTCCAAAAAGGCACACAGTGCAACCCTCATGGATGGGCGAGTATGTCATGGGTGATATTGAGTGTTAACCCATGCTTGCACTTGTGTCACCTTGTACAGTCACATTTTGTTGTCCCTCATGCTCATTTGATCTTTTGTTTTCAGTAAGCCGAATTGGATAGAAATTCTGTTGTGCGAGCATATTTTATGCATGTACTATATATTGTTGCCATGCATGTCCTTGTATGTTGTGACACTCAGTATTAACCATTACTTTTGTCCTATGGGGATTTTCCTTTTACAGTTTTCTTTGTCTGTATATAATATGTATTTAATACATATTTGCTTATTATTTCCATTTAATATTACGCCATTCTGCCATGCCATAATCTTAGGGGGGGGATGTAGGATGGATGATTGTATGTGATGTCTGTTGTCAGGAGAAGACCGTAATTGGTGCCAATGTTTCCCGCGCGCCTGCAACTTCACTTGCAGTCACACCTCTGTACTGATTGGACGTGTAATAAAACACTGGAGTGTCCCACGGGTTTCCTTCTGCCTCTAACATACAGCACCTTGACTATTATTTTCTTTTTCTTTTTTTGGGGGAAGGAAATTAGTCAAGGATTTATATCACTTAGCTGAATCAGAATTTTGGGGTGTATTATCTGATTCCTCAATGGTGGTATTTTTGTTACAAACAGGAATAACTAACAAAATATTAAATATACACTAAATATATACATAAACAGACTAAGTTATGAACAAACCATCACCAATTCTTCATATGCAACAAACCACAGGTAAACCTCTAAAGAACTAAAAGCCACCAAACTTGTTTGTTTAGTTAGCCATGTCAGAGAATACTATATATACAAGATTTGTTATACATTGTAAGAAAAGCAGAGACTATTGAATTATGCTGGAGAGATGGCCGAGGAAAATTCAATACAGGGCAAGAGTAATGAAAATTAAATGAAAAATGTACAGAAGACCAGTAAGCTCAATTTGAAAGTAATAAGCAATAACTTTATATTAACTGCACTCAAAAAGTAAGGCTGCAAAAGGAAAAAGCTAAAAAGTATTAAGGAAAAGCAAAAAAGAAAGATGAATGAAAAGTTTTACTTCCAAATCTGGGAAGCACAACTCATAATTCTTGAGACGTGAAAGAATGTGACCAGTTGTTCATGCCTTCTGATGGGTCAAAGGTATCCCTGTGCATTCAGTCACACAATAGTTTCACTTTTGGTTACTCTTCTTTTTCCATCCTCGAGGCTAGAAGTTACATGTCCGAGAGAATTCAACACTTCCATTAAGGCTAATACAACTGATGGATTTATCATGAAACAAAGTTATATATGAGACCCTAAGTTTCATTCAAAATTCTCATTATATTTTCAACATAGGACGATGACATCCATGCCATTCTCATCCCACAGAATATCAGCCACAAACATGTCTTGGAAGAGCAGGCCCTACATCTAATTGAAGCTTCCCAAAACCACTAGTAAAGAGCAATATACAGTACAGTATTCTGACTCAACCTGTTCACCTAAACTATTTTATGTCCCATTATGGTCCAACAGACATTTCCATCAGTGTTCTTTAAATATGTTGAACTTATTTTACCACATTTGTACCTAACATCTTCCAGCTCATGTATGGAAACACAGTCCAAACATAATGCTAATATTCATGCTACTGTAACTTTCCAGAGAAATCCCACCTTACAAACAAGCTCCAGAACTTCCTTCTTTGAAACTTCCAAGTGAGCGCGTTCACCCCAACGGTACTCACGAGAAGGAGGCTCAACCAACTTGTCATAAGTTATTTCCAAATAACACTGCTTCTGCAAGTCCTGAAAGGCAATAGTAGTTGAGGAAAATATTAAATTTGAAAAGTAATTTGTATATTTCTTGACATGCAAACCTGAAGTTCTTTATATAGGGACCTGCTGACAAGGTAGTTAACAAGTGACAGATGGGGAAGCCAATTTGTCTTTCAGTCCAGGTGACAGGTGATAGGGACACCTGAGGTGGGCCATATATGTAATGATTTTTTTTACAAAGGAGACTCACTCTGTCAACTTCCAGGTCCGATAAGAGCACAAGACAGATGACCCCATATCTCTAGACTACTGCACATATGGGATGTTGCAGCTGCTAGACTTCTTGGCCATCAAGTAATGGATTTGCAAACCAGTTATGGTAATCCTTCAATTTTTTCTGGATTAATAGAGCCAAGAGCCAAATGGATAATGGCAAAACTTGGATAAGGGAGAGTAAAATAAAAATCTAGGGGTGTTCAAGTGCAACTCTGTACCCTTCCTCACCTAACCTTGTCAACACCACATAATTGTAAACACTCAATATGCTTATAAACAAGAACCATCACTCTTTGAACTGAAAACTGCATGCAAAAGGCAATTATCTACCTTTTTTCTCTTATATTTGTAACAAAATACACTGCATAAATACTTTGAGAAAAAATGCACCACCTCCTTTCTCTAACTCTCTCTCTCTCTCATAAACGACACAATTCGGTAGGTAGGTAGCCTGCCAGGGTTTACCCACAGCCTACCATGGTTTTATGACTATTAATGTATTTTTATACAGAAACTTTCAGATTAGTTGATACCATATTTTATTACTATACACGAGATACAAAATGTTTGTGTGTGAACTACTGACCCAGGCTATGTGTAATACTGTACTTACATTATTCATTTGCTTAAGTCAAATAGGCTATTACAGCTGTATTTAAGATAAAGTAATGGTAATGAAACCGATATTTTACTGGATCCATTTATATCATCATCGTAATAAGTATAAAAAACCGATCATCTGCCATATACATTTACATGGGCTAGGCTAATGTTTACATTCTCAGGATCAGCTGATTGGTCCTACTAGCAAAAGAATTAGGAGAATCAATTTTTAGTCCTTAAAGGAA
This sequence comes from Macrobrachium rosenbergii, assembly GCF_040412425.1. Taxonomy (NCBI): domain Eukaryota; kingdom Metazoa; phylum Arthropoda; class Malacostraca; order Decapoda; family Palaemonidae; genus Macrobrachium; species Macrobrachium rosenbergii. The sequence continues at coordinate 956,753 of NW_027100723.1, read as the reverse complement.
ATGTATTAGTAGAATTATTTTCATTTTTTCACATAAATGTTTATCTCAGTTCTTTGGTAAGTGGTTGTTAAATAAAAGAGATGGTTGTGAACTAATACATAAGCCATAAGTTTGGTAATCTTGTTGGAAGAAAGCCTAGAAGTATAGACTAGTACAGTATGATCTACCGACAATGAAATTTGGTGTATCAGCGTAAACTAGTAAATTATGATCTACAAATAATGAAATTCAGTCTACAAGCATACACTAGCACAGTATTATCTAAAGAAAGTGAATTTCGATCTACAAGCATAGACCAGCACAGTATGATCTACAGTACTGATAATGAAATTCGGTCTACAAGCATAGACTAGTACTGTACAGTATGTCTACTGAAAATGAAATTCACTCAGTAAGTAAAGATTAGAGTATTTTTATTTTTTACTTTCATTTATTTTACAAGACAGGATTACTGAGGAAATAGGTCAGCCTGATCTTATCTAGGCTATCAAAAAAGCAACTCGCACGATACACAAAATATGCATAAGATGAAATCATGTTTAGGGGACAAAATTTTAAGGGTCATATGATACAAGATCTCTCTCTCTCTCTCTCTCATAGTTCTTCTTCCTTTTTTTTTTTTTGCTTTGTTACAGTACAGCAACATATTTCATTTGCTTTACTGATTTTGCCCTATCGTGGAAACTGTTTGTGTAAGTCACCCACCCTATGTTTACATCTTTAGTACATGTGGCTCTTCTCAGTGATGAGTGGCCAAAGCACATTCATTTTGGAATTAATGATCTTTCATTGCACCTCATAATATAATGGAAGCTTTAATTGTACACCTGTGTGTGTGTGTGTTTACATCTACACGTGGCATTTCATCAAAGTTGACATCACTATCTGTACTTACTACCTCTGTCACTTCGTGTGTGTTTCTTAGCGTAGTATCACGTGCCTTTTTTCTTTTTACTGTACTGTAGTTCATTACAAGTTTAGTTGACTCTCATATGATTATCACACATAACAGTACACAAGAGAATATTTTAAAACTGTTGATATTTCATCACTAATCAAATATGTTTAAAATGTGAATACATAAATGTTGGCAATACGTTGTGCTATTTATAACTAAAGTCTTGGTGACACCAGCGAAAGAGTGTGTGTGTACATACGTAAGTACTCTATGCACATAATTGCATTTATCTTTTGGGTTGCAAAAATAAAAAAATTAGAAAATACAGTAAAAATATACATGAAAATAGCAGGCAGAAAATGTAAATAAAAAAATGAGTGTGTGTCTTACTGGCTTCAGTGTAAGCGATACCCGCCCCCCTCTCTCTCTCTCTCTCTCTCTCTCTCTCTCTCTCTCTCTCTCTCTCTCTCTCTCTCTCTCTCTCTCTCTCTCTCTCCTTCCTTTTTTTTTGCTTTGTTACAGTACAGTACATATTGCATATATACTTTAATGTGGTAACATAATAAACTATAGCAAGTTCACCAACGCCAGTGAATGAGTGTGTTTACACTATAGGCACATACCCTATGCATGCCATTGTGTTTATCTTTTGGGTTGTAAAAATAAAAAATGAAAAAGATACAATAAAAAAAATATAAATGAGAGTAGCGTAAAATATAAATAAAAAGTGAAGGAGGGTGTCTGTTACTATACAGGCTTCAATGTAAGCGATGCCTCAGCTGTTGTTCTCTCTATCTGTCTGGCTGTCTGTCTGTCTGTCTCTATACTGTATCTTTCTTCCTTTTTTTTTTTTTTGATACAGTATAGTACTGTACATATCTCCTTTCATAAAATGTGGATAAATCAAGCACAAAAACACAAAGAAAACAAGCTCTACCAAGTCATATGTCTACCTAGCCCTCTTCACCCATTCAACATGGCATCCCCACCTGCTCCCAGCCAGGGAAACTGGCCCCCAGTTGTTCCCACTTTCCAGAACAACCCCTTCTCTAAGTGAGTTCCTCTACACAGCCTTACTGCCCCTCCTCTCACATGACACCCAGCCATCCGACCTCCCTTCCCCCCACTTTGGAAACTTTGGCAGGGTTCCCCCACCCCCTAAAATCCTTTCTCAAGAATGTTTATGAATGTACGCAGTGTTACCAACATTTTACTGTGGCCACACAGCATTGCCAACCTCCAAGAGCAGGTTATTTTTTTATTTTTCAAACATTTTTCTGTATCATATATCTTTGGGACCTTGGTCCCTGGTCCGGGTGTGTCGGATAATGTCGAGTTCTGGATAGTGGCAATCTGGATAATTGAGGGATTGCTGTACCTAATCAGGCTAAGAACCTTAAAAGTGTTGGAAACCATAATAATAATAATAATAATAATATCATTATTATTATTCAGAAGATGAACCTGTTCATGTAGACCAATCCCACAGGAGCTACTGACTTGGAATTCAAGCTTCCAAAGAATATGGTGCTCATTAGGAAGAAGAGACAGTAAGAGATCTCACTAATTAAAAAGAAACAATAAATTAATACAATAATAAATGGATAAAAACGTATTAAAATGCAAGAAGAATAGCATTAGGGTAGTAAAGCATTGCATCTTGGCTAGAACTTTTGAAGTTCCAACTGCACAACATCCTCAGGGAGATTGTTCCACAGTCCAACAGCGTGACAAATAAAGGACCTCTGGAACTGAGAAGTTCTGCAGCGAGGCACAGTTACTGCATACCAGAAAACAGCCAATATGAATCAACAGGTTTGTTTTATTGTTTATCCTCCTCACCCCCCGGTGAAGCAGGGAGAGGGACTTGCATCCAGTCAAAACAACAAAAACAAAAGGACTGGAGTTGAGTCATACAGCTTGCCTGCACTTCACATCTGGAGGTAGGATCCTGAATTGAATAAATGAAACTAAATCTGTTTCAGGCTCTAGGGTAAAATCTGGAGTTTGTTACAGTATCCTTCCTGCAACATATTTACTCCTTAGGTCACCAAGAAAAGTCATAGTCATGAAAAGATGACTTGACAGGCATCCTCTCACAAATAGCAGTCAAAGGAAATGCTACCCTCACTTTCTCCCTCTCCATTCTTTCTCTTACCACTTTTTTGAATGTAGAAGAGCAGTTAAAAGTGAGGAGAAACTCCTCAAAGGAGAAGTAGTCTTGGATTCTCAATGAAAGGAAGGAAGTCTAGAGCTTCCAAAATCTCAATGAAGAGAAGGCCATTCAAACCCGCATTGCCTTTGGTCCTGTACAGCTACAGTTGAACTCATACAGCCCCAAAACATTGTTGTGACCAAGGCAACTGAACAAGAGCCTAGGCTCTCTCGATGTCAGAAAACGTCTGCATAAAACGCCCAGTTGCTTCCTTAAACAATCAGTCACTGCACAGTATCTGACCCTTGGTGCACGGGGCCTTCGGGTCCCTCCAGGTAGCAACATCTTGAGATGCCCCACCTGCAGAAGAGGAATCCATCAAAACCTCCCAGGGGATTGTTCAGTACTTGGGAGTAAGACCTGTTCAATTTTAAGATCTCAGAAGAGAGTGCAAACACTCACTATCCTAACTTATATATGCTTACTCTATCCCTGTAACTCAAAAACACCTGGAGAAGAACAGGTAATTGGCAAACCATCCCTAGCACCCTTGACCAACCTGATAGGCTGTGCCTCCATCAGGTGAGCAAAGTCATGGGTGGTCGCCAAACTGGGTTGACGACATGCCCTTGGGTCATACAGAACATACTCACTCATGAAACATGAACGAGGACTGTCCACGATTGTGCCAAACCCCTGTAAAGCCTAAACTTTATAAAAAAAAAAAAAAAAAAAAAAAAAAGGGAGGAAAGGAGGAACCTCCTCTACTAGCCCTGGATGACAGGACTGTCCAGTCCTATCACTCCCCCAAGGATAGAATGAACACTGGTATGCTCAACCCTCATGTGCTCATGCTGGGCCACTGCCAAGGGTCCTGGACCAACAGTCTGAGAACCCTGAACGGACTAGTTAGCCATGCTAACCAGACCAGTATCAGTACCCCATGGAACAGAGGACCTACGGTAGCCGATGGAAAGACCAGAGGGTCCCAGACCAGTGGTTCAAGGACCCTTAACAGACTGGTAGCTACTGGACCAGAAGTTCCAGGACCCTGATCAGACCAGCAGCCTCACTACTTGCTACCAGACCAGAAGCCTAAGGACCTTGATCAGACCAATATTGTTGCCAACCAGACTGGTACCACGGGGACCCAGGAGTATCAGCTGCAGAAAGCAGAGGGTCCAGATCAGCAGTCTGAGGAGCCTGATTGGACAGGTAACCTTGCTACATGACAAACAGTCTGAGAATTCTGACTGAATCAGTAGCATGGGAACCACAGCACAGCAACTTTCCTCTTTCCCTACTTGAGAATATCAATAGAAGAAGATGAGGTGATGGAAACTCCACAATAACCATAACCACCGAGTAACCCAGTCTGAAGATTGGGCTTGTCAATAGCTCACAAGCTGCATGACCAGGTCTCACTAGCCGTACTAGTCCCTCTCTAATGGCTCTGAAGTTAAGTATACCTTAGTTTAACCAGACCACTGAGCTGATTAACAGCTCTCCTAGGGCTGGCCCAAAGGACTACACTTATTTTACGTGGCTAAGAACCAATTGGTTACCTAGCAACGGGACCTACAACTTATTGTGGAATCTGAACCACATTATTGCGAGAAATGAATTTCTATCACCAGAAATAAATTCCTCTAATTCTTCATTGGCCAGCCAGAGACTCGAACTCAGGCCTAGCAGAGTGCTAGCCGACAACTCTACTGACTCATCCAACGAGGAACTAATGGCTCTGAAGACCTAAAGACAGAGTGGGCAAAGTGCTACCCTGCCACACTTGCCATTTGATCATGGAAGGACCAGGAACACTGCTCATTTCTTAACAAAAACTCAATTTAAAACCAAGAATTCGGAAACTGAATGAGCAGCACAAAAGGGCTGTGCAAATTCTTCTCTGTGGTATCCTGAAAGATTGCGGGGAAAGATTCAGTGTTTCCCTATTAAACCAGTCACCCAACCAAGGAAAGATAAAGAGAACACTCCTAGATTGTTGACAAATCGAACCAACCCATAGGTTAGGGGTTGGGTAATGAAGCCAACAGTGTATGTGAATGAGCTGTGCAAAGAACTCTCTGTGCAATGCCAAAAGACTGTGGTGAGAAGGGTTGAAGTGATTACCCATTACTATGGTCATCCGACCAGAGAAAAGCTGGGAGAACACTCCAAACTTGTTACCACACACAAACCAAGTCCATAGATCAGGAAACAAGGAGCAAACAAGCCACACAAAAGATTGACACACGCCTTTCTCTCAGAGAGAGAAAGAGAACTTGACTTGAAGAAGCAAGCTCAAAAGCTTACATTGGGACAAATCTACAAGAACTGTGAGTAACGGCACTAACTGCCAGTTCTGCCATGAACTCAATAGTCAATGGCACCCAAGATTCCCCTCCCTACCTTGAAGGGTAAGGCGTGCAAAAGAAGCTTAATAAGCCTTCTAATGTGGGCACACTCCCCAACTATAAACTCACAGCCGTAGTTGGAGGGAAGGTGAGTTACAGGAAGAACAACACATAGGATGATGAAGTGAAGGAGAATGCCTCTATCCGCTTTCCACCATTGTCAGAATTCACCTCATCTGCAGAGTTGTCAAGAAACAATAACTAAGCCACAGAGATCAGAGGAATAAAGCTACAAAGCCTACTGTTTAATAATACAAAGGAAGGCCACAATAACAGGATTACCTTGAATAAGGTAAACTTATTGTAAAGGAGCTTCCAAGTAGCTTAATGTACCATACCTGAGAAGTAACTAGATAGGTAAGTATATCAGAGAATGGTGCACATGTCGTGCAGCGACCAGAAGCTCTTACATGTCCAATAAAAACAAGTACGGTTTCTATATCTATTGCAAGGAGAGAACAAACCCAATTCCTTGCAAGAAGGCTTATTTAACCAATAGGTTTGAATAAACACAATACAAATATATAGTCATAAACCAAAAATGGAAAAGGAATACTCAAGTTTAATCATCAAAAGTGTAAACTGCAAAAATCAGGCGGAGAATTCAGAAAGATGTCTCAACTTGACAAAAAAAATGGAAAAGGAATACTCAAGTTTAATCATCAAAAGTGTAAACTGCAAAAATCAGGCGGAGAATTCAGAAAGATGTCTCAACTTGACAGCAGTTGGAAGCCAAAAATGGAAAAGGAATACTCAAGTTTAATCATCAAAAGTGTAAACTGCAAAAATCAGGCAGAGAATTCAGAAAGATGTCTCAACTTGACAGCGGTTGGAAGCAAAGTGAGTGCAGACAACTAGGTGGGCAGGGCTTCCCCTGCCTGTCAGTAGCTAACTACTTTGTCAGTAAAGATTTAATGGCCAATATGCAAAGAAAAAGGTTTTTGTTTGTGTAAAATAGTGATTGTTTGATTTTACTCCCCAAGGCTAAAAAGAGAACTAAGACAATTAATAAGATGAACGAAAGCCGTGATTCTTTGTATACGCCATTGAGTAAGGATGAGGGTGCATTTCAGAGTAGCTGGGAAATTGACAGGGAAACAGTTCATTCAACTGACGAAGGAGTGAAGGCAGTACATGAGAGCATTTGGCTTTGGGAGGTGCCAAAAATGTAATTTTTATAATAAAATAAAGTTTTATATATACTTACCCAGTAATTACATAGCTATTAGTTTCTTTTAACCAGCAGCATAAAATTTTGAAATTGTGGGTCACGCTAGTTTTTGGTTATGGTGACATGTCCCGCCCACTTTCAGGTGTAAGAGAAGGTACAACATAGCAAAGAGCTTCAATTTGTTTATGCCCTTACATCCAAGTGAGGGGAGGCAGGTAGGCTCCAACCATGTAATTACTGGGAAAGTATATATAAAACTTTATTTTATTATAAAAATGTCATTTTTATATAAGTAACTTACCCAGTAATTACATAGCTGATTCCCACACTGAATGGAGGTGGGATGGTTGGACATATCTACCCCAAAACATTATTAATAGTAATGAGTTTGAGAATAGAAATTTGCTAACATTGAATCAATGTTGTTGAACCTTACCTGATAAGAGAGCTGCTACAGATAGATACTGCCTCTGGTTGACGCTCATCTTATCCAGTAGAGGCGAGGCGGTAAAGCCTTGAGGGCCTACTCAGCTCTTCCTTGGGCGAGTTGGTAGAGTTGTGGCCTTGCACTCCTTAGGCCCGAGTTTGACTCTCTGGCCAGCTAGTGAAGAGTTAGAGGAATTTATTTCTGGTGATAGAAATTCATTTCTCGCTATAATGTGGTTTGGATTCCACAATAAGCTGTAGGTCCCGTTGCTAAGTAACCAATTGATTCTTAACCACATTAAATAAGTCTAATCCCTTGGGCCAGCCCTAGGAGAGCTGCTAATCAGCTCAGTGGTCTGGTAAAACTATGGTATACTTAACTTTTTTGAGGGCCTACTGCTACAGTAGGTGCTTTGTAGCGATGGACTAATCTCCGAGGGCTAGCAAAGTACAAAATGCCCCTGTCCAGGGTGCAGTATCACACAAAATAACCAGAGTAAATAGTCACCGTAACCACCTAAAACCAAATTAAAAACACTAATACCCAATCATTAAAACCAAAAGACTGGAGGGTACTCCAAGTACATAGTACTCCCAGACTTCCCAAAAAAAACTCAGCACCCTAAGCAAGGGGAAGAGATTAAAGAAAGGACATTACTTTCTACGTTTCCTCCCCAAAAACCACACCGGCCACATTAAACAGACCCAAGGTACTGCACTGATAGTAAGTAGTCTCGATGTCCCTCAAGTAATGCGATGCAAACACCTACTTGCACTTCCAAAACGTCACTTGCACAACTGGCGTCAGGGATAAATTGCGCTAAAACGCCAAAGACGTAGCGACTGCTCTTATCTCATGGGGTTTTACCTTGTAAGAGGACAGAGAGTCTTCGCTCACCATGGAATGTGCTTCCGAAATCAAGTTCCTGAGAAAAAATGCCAGGCCGTTCTTAGACAAGGGTCTAGAGGGATATTTCACAGAACACCAAAGATTCCTTGAAGTACCACGAATGTCCTTTGTTCTGTGAAGATAAAACTTAAGGGCCCTTACTGGACAGAGAGTTCTTTTTTCTTCAGATGGCCCTACTATCTCGGACAAGCTCTTGATCATAAAAGTACAAGGCCATGGATTCGCTGGCGATTCGTTCTTAGCTAAAAAGTCTAGGGAAAAGGAGCAAACTGCATTCCCCTGAGAAAATCTGATGTTTCTGTCCAAAGCATGGATTTCCCTGAATCTTTTGGCAGTGGCCAAGGCGACCACAAAAAGAGTTTTCCTGGTTAGATCCCTTAAAGAGATAGATTGCAAGAGCTCAAAACGTGAACTGGCTAGCCACTTAAGTACCACATCTAAGTTCCAGAACAGCAAAGGTTTTTCCTTAAGATTTGCAGTATCAAAGGGCTTCATAAGGTCGGACAAATCCTGGTTAGACAGTAAGTCCATTCCTTTATGGCAGAAGACCGAGCTAAGCATAGCTCTGTAGCCTTTAATAGTAGAGGTGGAAAGTCCTTTAGTGGAGCTACAGAGGTATTAGAAGAGGACACGTAACTTCATCTGCACCAAGACCTGAAGATGGACCATTTAGCCTGGTAGACATTATCTGATGACTGACTTCTACCCTTCGCAACTGCGTCTGCAGCCACTCTTGAAAAGCCCTTCTTTTGGAGCAGTCACCTAACAGTTTGAACCCTGTTAGGGCCAGAGAAGACAGGTTTTGGAGGAACCATCGGAAGTGAGGTTGCCTGAGAAGTTGTTGCTCTGTGGCAGCAGTCTCAGGAAGTCCGCTAGAAGTTCTAGCAGATCCGGGAACCACTCTTTTGCTGGCCAGGAGGGGGCTATCAAGATCACGGACAGGTTTTGATGAGACCGGAATTTGTTGACTTGTCTCACTAAACTGAATGGGGGAAAGGCATACTGTACAGATCTTTGTCCGACCACTCCTGCAACATTGCATCAGTCGCCCATGCCAAGGGATCTGGTACTGGCGAGCAGAAGAGAGGAAGTTGGTGATTCCTGGATGACATGAACAAATCTATCATGGGTTTCCCCCAGAGCTTCCACAGATGCAGACAAACTAACAGGTCTGATGTCTGTTCTGTGGGTAGGAACTGTCTCTGATCGCTCAATTCATCCGCCAGAATGTTGAGTCTCCCCTGGATAAAACATGTTGTCACTTGAGTGTCGTTCTGGTGTAACCAAAGATGAAGACCCCTTGCTGCTTTGTACAGGGAGAAAGAGTGGGTTCCCCCTTGTTTCTTGATGTAGATGTATGCCAGTGCCATCGTGCTGTCTGAATGCACTGCTACTGTCCTCCCCTGAATTTCTGAAGCGAAGCGCTGTAGGCCCAGAAATATCACCTGTAATTCTTTTACATTGATGTGCCAGTTTTGCTGTTCCTGAGACCAGGTACCTGACACTTCTTTTCACCCCAAAAGAGCTCCCCAACCTAGGTTCAACGCATCTGACAAGAACTCTAGGCTGGGGTTCAGAGGTTGAAGAGATTTCCCTTCTGATAGTCTCTTCCTTGATTTCCACCGTTATTTGGAACACAAACGAGTCCGGAAATTTTTTCCTGTTCCAGCTGGCTCTGAGGAAGAATTCGAGAGGTCTCAGGTGCAGTCTTTCCAGAATGACGAATTGTTCCATGGACGATAGAGTGCCTAGAAGACTCATCCATTGTTTGGCCGAGCAAAAGTTTAGTTTCAGAAATTCTTCCACTGTCTGAAGACACTTTTCTATTCTCTTCGGAACTGGAAAAACCTGAAAATCCTGAGAGTTGATCGTCATTCCTAAATAAGGAATCTCCTGAGAGACTTGTCCCGATTGATGAGAAGACCCAATTCTTGGGCCAAGAGAAGAGTTGTGCGAATGTCCTCCGTACATTGAGTTTTCGAGCGGGAACATAGTAACCAGTTGTCTAGATATAGGGATATCTTTATCCCCATCAAATGATGCCATTTCGCTAGAGGAGCCAATAACCTGATGAACACTTGCGGTGCCATCGAGAGACCAAAGCACAGAGCCTGAAATTGGAACACCTTGCCCTGAAACACAAACCTGAGGTACTTTCTCAAAGTCGGATGCACTGGAATGTGAAAGTACGTGTCCTGCATGTCAATGGACGCCATCCATTCTCCCTGGCAAATGGATGCAAGGACCAATTGGTTTGTTTCCATCTTGAATGTTGTCTTTTTGACAATGACATTTAGAGCACTTACGCCCAAAATGGGTCTACAGCGCACAGATGACTTGGGCACTACAAAGAGACGGTTGTAGAATTCCAGAGAATGAATGTCCTCTGCTACCTCTGTAGCCTCTTTCTGAACAAGAGACTCAACCTCTAGCAAGAGAGCAGCAAATCTTTCTGAGCCTGGAGAGTAAGCTGTCAGTTCGACAGGCTTGCGGCTTAGAGGAGGTTTGTTCAAAAAGGGGATAGTCTAGCCCTCCTTCAGGACAGACACTATCCAGGGTACCGCTCCCTTTTGTTCCCACCGTTTCCAAAAGCGGAGGAACTGCGCTTCTACCTGAGTACGGAGGACCACGACCTCATTTCTTGGAGGAGGACTTGGAGGAGGACTTGGAAGAAGACTTCTTGATGGAAAGATGTGGGAAACAGGTATATGTTCTTGTTCTAGTATGTGCTCTAGAACAGGAGCTCTGAAAGGGAGTAGGTTGCAGCAGAGACGAAGATTTGGGAGGAAGAGTCGAAGGATCCTTGGGGCATCTCGCAGATTGGGAGAGCAGGTCCTGAGTGTTCTTTTTCTGCAGGTCAGAGGTGATGTCCAGTACTATAGCCTGGGGGAAAAGGTGCGTCTTGTCCAAGGGGAGAAGAGGAGGGCCGATCTCTGAGATGGAGTGACATTCTTCGAAGTAAAAGAACACCAAAGCTCTCTTTTCTTAAGCACGCCCATGGCATACAGACTAGCTAACTCCTGCGTACTATCACACACACCCCTGTCAATACAGGAAAGTACTCCTAAGAGATCTGAAGAGATTTCTCTAGGTAACAAGGAGCATTCTCTAAGCTTGCATGCTAGTGAGCCCACTGCCCAGTCTAGCAAGCTCATCACTTCAAAAACCTTAAAAATATTCTTGAGAAGGTGCGCTAGTTCCGAGGATGAAAACAATTTTGGCTGAGGATAAAGTTGATCTCCTAGCCGAGTCGATAAGGCCAGAGAAGTCTCCCTGAGAGGAGGCGAGGGAAGGAGCTTCTCTGCTCACATAAACCTGTAGCTCAATCTGGACAGCTTGGAAGACGGGAAACAAAAAACTGCTTTGCCTTGTTTCCTCTTCTCAGAAAACCACCCCTCTACTTCTTCCAGTGCCTTCTTCGCTGAAGAGGAGAGAACCAAATTCGGTAACCTCGAAGAACCGATTGAGGGGGCTTAAATAAAGAAAGTCGAAGCAGGAGAGGAGGGAGTAGCTGGCAAAAAGAAGCTTGGAAAAGTTGCTAGCAGGAACCTCAGCAATGCAGAGTACGGCAACAAAGGCGCATCTTGGTATGGAACAACCTCTTCCTCAGAAGAAACAGGAGAGAGCGATAAGTCCGCTGTCATCTGAGGTGTAGAAGGAGCCTTCTGAAGCAAACTGAGAATATTATCCAGTTTGCTCTGAATCTGGTCAACTGAAGGAGGAACAATGTCTGAGACGCCGCTACCATGAAGCGGTGGAGGAGCGGGGGCCAATGGGCGCTCAGGGGGCACTGTAGAGATGGGAGTCAGTGACGAAACCTGGTGGCGAATGGGTGCCATTGGGCACTCATCCGCAAACAGGAGCTTGGGTGTTTCAACACTAGTTGCTGGCCGCTATGGTGCTGATTGTAGAGATGAAGGTGCTGGATGTGCAACTCCTGATGAAGTACTTCCTTTATTCGACGAAGAACGTCTACGTGCCACAAGGCACTTTGGCGCCAATTTACAACCGTTGTCAGAAGAAGCATTAGAGAATTGTTCCGGGCTGTCCCAGTGATTGCACGAGGGGTGTGCTGAAACCTTGCCCTTCTTACAAGAAACAGAAGAAGAACTCTCAAAATCCACTGCACGCCTTTTCAGCGGACGTGACTTGTCCGCATAGCACTGTGCGTGCCTGGGACTAATTTCTTTGGAACTGGAGGACATACAGTGAGCCCTCACTTAAAGGCCTTTCCAGTTGCCTTTGGTTGTAGTCTGGGATTCATCAACAGGCTGAACCGAGGGGTGACTGCTCGGGGAAGACCCCACCGACCTCCCTTAGGCTACCAGTTTGACTCTTCCCAGGTGCTGGGGAGTATGTCAGGGACCTTAGCGTAGGAGAATCAGCGGGCCGAACAGCCACCTCCTCCACTACCACTGCACTTGCACTGGGTGCCAAGGGGCGCTCTGACTTACTTTTATCCATTCACACTTTCACCGATGACGCTAATTTAGCAATCGATTGCACAATCAACTCAAGGCGAGTGTCAATTTTCGACTCCAGACTGATGATGGTGTTGGGATTAGAAATGTGAGAGCCAGGTAAAGGAGAGGATAGCACAGGTGGAGGAGATGGAACAGGATCAGAAGAAATAACAGGTGCATTTGCATCTGACTTAACGGATGAATCCTGACTAGCTAAAGCTTTACTAGATTCCCTAGCAATAGCTTTACTCTTCCTGTCTCTAGCTAGTTTCTTAAGATGTGAATCTAAAGTCTTCCACTTCTTTAAATCCCTGTCGCTACACTCCTCACAACATAAATCCATTGAACATGTTTGTCCCCTACATTGAACACAAACAGTGTGAGAGTCGTAAGATTCTTTAGTCAGTCTAGTATTGCAGCCTTTGCTACAATACTTAATACTAGAACTACTAGTGTCAGACATCCTGGAAAAGTCAAAAACAAGTCCAAAAACCGGACAAAAAGTCGTAAACCAATGATCAACACTTGCCTAACACTATCTTAATTATGCCGAAAAGCTACGAAAATAAATACTTCACCAATCGTAGATAGAACAAACAACCAGCAAAGTATAAATTTCAAAATTCAAGCTGCTGCCAACCACAGTCCTTCAACCACAGCTGGCAGAAACAAATTGAAGCTCTTTGCTATGTTGTACCTTCTGTTACACCCGAAAGTGGGTGGGGGCACGTTGCCGTAACCAAAACAAACTAGCGTGACCTGCAATTTCAAAATTTTAAGATGCCAGTTAAAAGAAACTAATAGCTATGTAATTACTGGATAAGTTACTTATATAAAAATTTGGAAATAATATACTGTATATCAAGTGAGAGACATAGCATGTCTTTGGAGTATGTGAAGTATGGTGAGAATAGGCATCAGTGGTTGCAAGGACTGGGAGATTTTCTAGACAGGCTGTTACTTGATTTTGAGAGAATGGTTATGAGTGTAGGGAAACAGAAGTGTGAAACTGTAAAAGAAAGGATGACTAATCAGGTTTGGTGAATGAAAGAAGGAATAGGATACTGAGGAAAGATTGAGTTTGTGGATATGCAGATGGGAAAAGGTGAGTGTTTCAATGTATGCACATAGGTTGGAAATATTGGCCCGGAAGAAATTTGGGGACCATGATATAAATAATAATGAAATGCTGATGAAGAAATACCTGGTTATGGTTTCTGATTGAGTGGCTGAGTCTGTGAATGAATGCAAAGATGAAAGATTGAAATGGAATGATGTGCTCGAGTTAATGGAGGATTTTGAGGTCGAAGACATGCATGCAAGGCAGTAGAAATGAAAAGTGAGTGTGTGTAGGGAGAACAGAGGGACTGAAGGATAGCACTGAGGAGGGTCATACCCAGAGTTGCCAACTCAAATTTTCAAATGTCGCTAGGCTCGCCCCTAAAACTCGCTAGAATGTTGCTAAATTCTTTATCAAATGTCACTAGACAAGATGATCTCTCCCTCCCCTTCCCATCTTTTTTTTCTTTATTATAGACAACTACAGCCTATAATAATCACATAACAAAATTAAATATCAAGTGCTCTATCTCAATCTGTTAATATACTAACTTTTTTTTTTTACGTCTTTGAAATTCACTGTACTGGTATAGAGATGTGATACTGTTATATATGTAAAATGTAGCGTGAACAATTATTATTTTCCAAAGAAAGCATTTCATTATATATGATATTTATGTGTGTGTGTTAAGTGCACCTTATATATGTATGCATACTATAATAAATGAAGTTGGAACTCTTATACTGTGTTATATATGAAGAATGCTGCATTAATAAGAATAAAAATCTTAATGAAGCATTAACTAATTTAAGAAGGTTACAGACTGTCTAACTTTGACTATTTGAACATCTATTCTCTGATTGAATAATATGTAGTTTTTAATAAGCACACTTACCAATTACCCAATTATCACTGCATCCCAGTCTTCCTCCTCAAAGTCATCAATTGCACTAAGAGGCAGACTGCTTGAAGCTTTTGATGCAGTTGCTTGATCCAAAGTGCTGTATGTCTCCAGTATACCGATTTTTCTAAGAATATCATTTGGTAAAGTGTATTTTGAACAACAGGTATTATATCTTTTTAACCCATAATTTATGACAAGAATTGCTTTAAGTGTTAACAGTTTCATTTTATTTTGCAACTTTGACTTCACCAAATTCATGCTGCTAAATGTGCGCTCTACGTCAGCGTTAGAGTGTGGTAAAGATAATGCAGAGAGAGAGAGAGCCATTTCAGACAGATCCTGGTATGGATTTTCACCTGACACATCTCTATAGTGGGCTACTTCTGACCAGGAATTTGGTATACTTGATGTTTCTGTCCAAACCACATGATGAAGTTTCTTCCACTGGAAATCTATTTGAGTAAGGGAGCTTGCATCATCTGTAAATATTTTGCCACCTCAATTATATCAGATTTAATGGGCTTCAAGCATTCATCAACACTCAAAAGTGAGACCGACTGCAATACGCGAATATTGTCAGGTAGGCGTTGACGGAGCTGCTTTACCAATTCAACGACAAACTTTGTGCATCTCTCTCGTATATAACTTTCATCTGTAGAGGAAAATTTGCCCTCAGCCAACTCCTTTTCAAACTCAAAACCCAAGTAAGGTCTTGGTTCCAAATGTTCTTCAATCACTTTGCAATGCATAACTTTCTTTCCTGGGATTAATATCTTTGCTCCTAATGAATCAATCAATAAAACAAGGTCTCTCAGCAATTTTGTTGGGTCCTGCATTTCTGCTTCAAAATTCTTATTGACAGCTTGTACCTCGTCAAGTATTAGTTTGATAAAAAGAAGAATTGCATAATTCTGTTTGTTATTAAACATTGAGTATAAGAGCTCTGCTGTGTAATATCATTCTTCTAATTTGGCTAATTGGAAATGTGTTTTAAGCTTGGTCCATTGTTTCAGGATTCTCACCACAGCACGCTCGATAGATAACCATCTAGTCTGGCTCAACTGCACTAATTTCAGAGGTGGTAAACCATCATTGATGGTTTCAAACAATAGTTTGTATTTCTCCTGGCGTACAGGTGACTGGGAAAACCAATTATATGTCTCTTT
Source organism: Macrobrachium rosenbergii (assembly GCF_040412425.1). Taxonomy (NCBI): domain Eukaryota; kingdom Metazoa; phylum Arthropoda; class Malacostraca; order Decapoda; family Palaemonidae; genus Macrobrachium; species Macrobrachium rosenbergii. The sequence continues at coordinate 941,186 of NW_027100723.1, read as the reverse complement.
AATCATGAACTCTAAGTTCCGTGGCAATGTTTCACGTGCAGAATGTGAAACAGCTAATTGAATTGAGATGCATCTAATTAGCTGCAGGTGGGGTATTTCGACTTTCAATCTTGCAAATACTCCATTATTAATACCTGTCATTACCGATGCATTATCTGTTCCAAGTGCCAGCAGATTCTGCATTTCTAAGCCGTTGTTATGGAGTGCCATTTTGATTGCTTCACATATTGACTCTGCATTACATTCTTTTAGTTCAACTAAATCGAAAAATGTATCAACAATACGCTTCAGCAAACTAGAGCAATACCTAATGACAATTCCCAGCATCTTTGAGGTAGTAACGTCATTACTTTCATCAATTATCAGACTAAATTTTCTCTTTCCAATATCAGCTAGCAAGTTTTCCATGAAGTGCGGTGCAAGAACATAGCAAATTATACCCGTGCACTTCGATCTTTTTAATTTCAATTCACTAATAGCCTTACTGTCACTGAAGCATATTTTGCACACCTTAGTTAAGTGATCCACCACACGAATAGAGCAATGTTCAGCTACAAACATGGATAGAGTTCCTTCATCTTTCTTTAATTCACCAACTTTTTTAAGTGGTAGGACAGCTTGTCTCTGTGTGCTGAATGGTTCCTCAGCTTTTCTGTGTTTGCTGGTGATTCTGTGTTTCTCGAAGTCACAAATTTTACCCGAAACAGTACACTTACAATTTTTGCAAAAAACCTTTTTACTATCACCTGGGGCCTCAAGCAGCCAGTTTTTAAACCTATCATCCTTGAGCCGCTCCTTCCGGAAACGTTGTGTATACTGCGGCTTGCCCATTTTCAACTGCTCACTAAAATCACTGAAAAGAAGCGATAAATCGCACAAACTCTCTGACTCTCGTCAATCTAGTACTGGCAGGTTAACTGAGTGACGACGAACGGCACGAGTATTGCTTACCAAATGGAAAGGTATTTGACATGTTCAAAACGTAACTGTTCTGTGAGAACAGTTACTTTTTGAACCAAGATTCATGTGTGTGATTAAATCTATGCAATTTGATATTTATTTTTATCAAAACATCTAACAAATACAAAACTCTCTAGAATTGTCGCTAGATATTTGTAAATATCTCTAGATTTTTGCTATGTCGCTAACTGCTGAAAAAATTCGATAGTTAGAAATTAATATCTCTAGATCTAGCGACAAAGTCGCTAAATTGGCAACACTGGTCATACCTGGGTGCAATAGTGGACCATTCTTTGGACACTGAATAATTTTGTAAGCAGGCCAAGTGAGAATGGAATGACTGGAAGTATGGATTGTACGAATGCTAGAAGTATGAGGAGAAGCAATAGTAGGACAAGACACGATACCTGTAGAAGTGTGAGTTACGGACAAAATGAAAGAGGGAATACAAATACACAAATGAATGTCACTGATGGTATGAAAAGAGGAGTGACAGGGGTTAAATGTCATAGGTGTGGAAAAGATGGACATCACACAAGATGAATTAGGAGCCTGTTTTGCATGTGGTCAGGTAGGACATCATGTAGGGAATGTACAGAGGTGAAGACAGACAGATGTTTTAAGTGTAGAAGGTCAGGACGAAAAAAATCAAGCCTGGATATATGATAGAACCCTAACTAAGTGCAATGAGGCCATGCAACAAGAGTGTGCAGGAAATGGAGTGTGCCAAAGTGTAATCATGAATGGAAATGGCATATCATGAAATGGCATATGAAGAGGGTTTATAAGGGTGAAACCTCAGCCTCAGTGGTTGAAAGTGTGAATGAATACATGCAAAAGAGAATAGAAGATTATGAGTAAGCAAGAGGAGAGTTTGCTAGAAGAGAAACAATTAGTTTTAGTATAGACAGTTAAGACTAGGAAGATGAAAGGAAAAGGTAGAAAGAGGAAGGACAATGTAAGCACAGGAGTACAACTTGAAGAATTAAGTGAGACAGATAATGAACTAGATTAGAAATTTGGTATATGTATGTTTCCTATTAAGGAGGAAGAAGGCCCTAATGTAGTAGTTAATGATGAATAGGATAAGATGCATGCCATGCAGAAAAAGCATTAGATAATGCAGACAAGATGCTATCTGAACTTAGAGCAGAGACTGAAGTTTCAGGCATTTAGAGAAAGTAGTCCAATAATTAGTACAGGGATTTTAGGAACATTAGCCAGATATCAGGTTAGATTGGATAGTAATAATACAACAGATTTAAGAATTATGTAGCAGACAGTAAGGATGACAGCTTGGATAGCAGCAAGGTCAGAGACAACTATGCTCAACTAACCAGCAGCCCATATACTAATCACTGTAACCTGTGACAATATTTTTCTGGATATATAAAAACTATGTAAAGACCGTGGCAAAGACATAAGCTTGGGTTAACATTGAACTGTGGAGTGAGAACAGTGGCTGAGAGTAGAGAGGAACGTTGTGGCAGTATATTGGCCAGTTTGCACACATTATCTTATTTATATTTTCATATTGCAATATGTTATATATTTTCATATGTAAGTCATTGTTCTTTCTCAATTTACTCATTTCAGGTATAAATAGGTGATAAGGTGTACCCAGAAGAGAGATTAAGGGGAATTATTGGCACTCATCCACATGCCTACTTCACTCAGATAAAAGCATCAGCACTCAGAACAGCACAGACTGTTCTTTATGAAGATTGCAGTACACTGTCATACACTGTGGTGAAACTTAATGTGCAGTCTGGTGTTTGCAATACAGTATATTTAATTAAAGTTGACTTGTTATTGTAAATAGGGCTTCAGAGGAAATGGAAAAAATATGCAGAGGATGGGCTTGGAATAAAAAAAAAGTGACTTGATAGAATTTCAAGCTATCACACAAAAGTATGCATTAACATTGATAGTGGCTACAACTGCTCTTGCAAGCCAGGTTTTACTGGTAATAGACAGAATTGCTCTTTGAAACTAAAAGATTGCCTTGAGTGCTTGCAGTGGTGGTGTCTGCACAGCTTTCTCGTATTCTAACATGTTTGTGTGCCAGCACCACAAAAAGTGATACACTATAAATTTGTACTATATAAATTTGTTTCTAGGTTGACACAAACAAACTGAAATAAAGAGAGGCCAAGAAGCTCTCTCGAGACGTCTGATAACAGAGCTAGCGAGTTCAGATACCACTCGGCATGTGGATACTAAGCGGACACCAGAGTCAACCCGATGAATTAAGGAAAACGGAAGGAAAAGCCTAAGTCACTAGATTGTCCTGTGGGTGCAAGAAGGCATCCTCCTGTTGTGCCAGCTGGAACAGGTCTATGCTTGGAGTTCCCCATAGCTTGAAGAGCCTCTCCACTCCACTGGGGTGTAGGGACCATTCTGTCCCTAACACCTGACTCTGGTGATGGAGCTTGTCAGTCAATACATTCTGTGTTCCCGGAATGTACCTGGTAGACAGCCCTACCAAGTGAGTTACTGCCCACTTCTGCACCTATACTGCCAAATGGCATAGTAGAAGGAACACTACTCCCCCTTGCTTTTTGACTTATAGCACTACCACAACGTTGTCACTCATCAACACCACAGAGTACCCCATCACTTGATCCTAAAACTCCTGAGAAGCCAGAAAAGCTGCCTTCAGTTCCAGGATGTAGATGTGGAGGTACTTATTGTTCTGGTTCACACACCTGACACTAACAACTCCTCTAGGTATGTGCCCACTCCTTGTTGGGTGAGTCCATAAAATACATGCATCTCCTGAGCAGGAGTGCCACTTACTCCTACTGTGAGGTTCCTATCATCTACCCATCGAGATCTTTCCTTACTTCCTCCTAAATGGGAATTGGAAAGAATAGAGGGCCTCTTGCTGGACACCAAAGCTTTTTCAACCTCCATTGAAGGGAACGGAGGTGAAGCTGCCCAAGAGGGATTAGCTTCTCCTAAAACAACAGGTGACCCAGAAAGGCCTGCCACTACTGATCAGGTTGCTCCCATTGAGACAGGAACTTCAGCGCTACCTCCCTGAATTTCCTGATGCAAGAGTCTGACGGAAAAACTCACGGCTTCCACCCCTATCAGCATGCCCAGGTAATTTACCCTCTGCTTAAGCAGGAAATCCAACTTCTCAAATTTTATCACCACATCGAGGTCGTGACAAAATCTGAGGAGTCAATCTCTGTCCTGTAACAGCCGTAGCAACGAGCCTGCCATGACTAGCCAATTGTCAAGACATCAACAGGCGTATCCTGTGCACAGGGGCCCCAGGCCAAAATCAGCATGAAAACTTGCATGACCACTTGGAGGTGGTTGAGAGCCTGAAACAGGATGCCCTGAACTGAAACACCATCCCCATGAGGGTCAAGCAGGGGTACTGTATTTCTGAGAAGACCAATGGATGGGTATTTGAAAATGCACATCCTTTAGGTCCATAGACAGAAAAAAGTCACCCTCTCTGATGGAATCTAACACCATGTGAACAGTTTCCACATTGAACCAGGTCTGGCAAATAAGCTGGTTCAATGGAGAGAGATTCACCATCTGTTGTTTTCTCCCTCAAGGACAGGAAAATAAGCTGGTTCAATGGAGAGAGATTCACCATCTGTTGTTTTCTCCCCCAAGGACAGATGGTTGTAAAAGCCTGAAGACCAAGCCCTCACAACTTCCTTTGTGTCTTTCTGTAGCACTGCATTCACATCCTCCCAAAGGGCAAAATCCTCCTGCAAGCCGGGAATATATGCCTGAAACCAGACTGGATAGAAAGTGAGGGGTGGCGAATACTCACAGTAGGTATCCTTCCCACAGGATATCCACTACATAGGTCTCTGCTCCATGTGGCTGTCATGTTGCCCAATGGCTCAACAGGCAACCGCCACCATTGGCAGCAAGAATGTCACCCCTAGTGTTCTTCTCCCTTCTTCTTGGCCCCACCTCCTTTCCTAGCACAGACAAGGGGCTGAAAGGAGCATGACTGCATGCCTTTCGCTACCAGGGCAGAACAAGGCTATGTCCCTCTATGAGGGGCAGGGGAAGTCTGGGACTTTCTCTGACCCGATGAGGAAGGGCCAGCCTGACCTGAAGGTTGGGCTGAAGTGCCACACAATGACCAAGTAGTCTTAGGCACTGCCTGTTGGACCAGCTTATTATTGTCCTCGACTCTAAGCCTTTCCAATGTGGCCTCCAGCTCACTCCAAGGGAAGAGAGGGATGGATCCCAGCACCGATCTGTTTCTGAGGACCAAAGAAAACTCTGGTCCCATGAAATGAGACAGTTTAGACAGAACAGCATATCTCCTCTGCAGCACCAAGTTTGACTACAGGTCTGATGGGCAAAATAAGAAATAGCCTTAACGACAGACAATATCAGTCTCTTGAAAGAGGATGCCTCTTTGGGAAGTTTGCCCTCCCATCAAGGATGAGAGCCTGGCCACAGAAAATGACCACAGGTCGTCAAGAGACTATCTGGAGCACTGGCTTGACAGTCGACTCCATAGCTGTCACCTCCATTTCTGAGAAGACTTCCTCTGCAAGGAGACTGTTGAGTACTAATCCAGGACAGAGACAAGTCAAGTCTGGGTCTACCTGTTTCAGTGACAAAGGACTCTTTGATGGAAGGTAATACTTCCTCTGGCAAGCTAGAGGCGGAGGAAGTAACTTACTAGACTGGTTGGACCAGAGGGAATTCTCTTTCCCAGAATCAAGAAAATTCACCTTGTCCAAAACCCTGCAAGGAAGTCTCCATCATGGCAGGCTGATTAGTGCCTTGGGTTCTTTCTGCAGACCTCATAAGGACTCGATGACTGAAGAATGATATGCATCACAGGCCACAGTCTCTTCCTCCAGGTCAGTGAAGTGACAGATCATCTAAATAACCTCAATAAAATGCCTCTGCATCTCAGGGGTGTCCAAGTCCTGGGGCATAAGACCTTTGAATCCCTCCAGTTCCCAATCCTCTGGAGCTGCTCTCTCTGCATGAGAGGGACACTCACCAGAGCCCCCTGCCAATCTCTCAATTACTTGGGAATATGACCTGTCTGGTCTGAGGACTGAACCAGGAATGTAAAACCCCACGGTAGGGCTAGAATGTGATAGAGAATGGTCCCAGTCCCAAACCCCAGGTCTGTCCAGCTCCTGGCTCCCAGAAAACCCTGAGGAGGTGGAAGGGACAGGTGAGGGATCACAGGCTCCATTGCCCAGTCTGGCAAAGACCAAAGTCTTGACAAGAGAGCAAGGCCATGGCCGGTCATCAACCAGCAGTGATGATGTCGGCACAGGTCAGGGAGTGCAGTCCCATTCACACGAACGTGTGGGGGGTTGTCCCTCGAGCGGACCCCAGTCTTCATAGATGCCGGAGCTTCTATAGGAAGGGAAGACTGCATGAGGGACCTCCTTGTGCTAGGTCTAGGTGACCAGGCTGGGCAGGCCGAGTCACTATCCTAGGACTCCTGAGCCACTCTCTTTGAAGAGTTGGAGGGGGAGGGGGGTGAAAGAGCTCCTGCATACTCACATTTCACTTTCTCTCACTGGGCCATGCTGGCAGATGGGACCAGGTCTGTAGACTGGGAACCCTTGCCAGCCCTGGTATGGGCTGGTGTGTGGCATCACTATCAAGTGTTATGCGACAAATATTCTGAATGGTTGCTGGACAGCTCGCTGAATGCTGTTTCCTGGTCAGGAATGTCGCATCTCTTGGTGTCTGGCGTAGGTCTATGTACAATAGGTCGCCTAATGCTTGTGGGCAGGAAGAAGACTTCTTTAGTGGTATTTAATAAGGGCTTCTCCTATTGCATCAAGAGTGCTTCAAGCAGCTGTAGGTGTCTTGGGTCAGGGGCCTTCCCAATTATTTCTGTATTCCCCACTATTGCACTCCTTGTGATGCTCGTATGGTGGGCATCTCTCGTGTGGATTTTTATGGCACCTTCTTGAGCATGGCAAGAGATCCTATTTGACAGTTTCATGGTGGTCATGCTAATATAGGAGCCAGGCTATCCACAGACTGAGCATTTGAAACAGTATACCACATTAGACTGTTTAAGAGGATCTTTCATCGGTGTGGCCAAGTTGTTTTTCATAATCAGGTTCCTTGTGCGGCTGTTTTGATAATAAATGATGAGGTCCAGCCAGAGGCTGACATTGTTGGTGAAGACGTTATCTGTAAAGAATTTCTTAATGGCATGTTAGTCTTCTAGGTAGTTAGAGTGCATCCTCACCTTATAATAAAGTTTAACACTTCTTTGTGGATCAGGTTGTGGCTGTGGCTGCTTGACTTGATACAACATGACAGTCGCCACCTCATTCGCACCACAGACTCTTTGGAACCTCTACTGCTTGCTGAAGCCCTAATGGAGCATGGTGCATACGCTTGTAACATCGTCATCCATCAAATGAAAGATACTGTAGAACTTAGGCAAAAAAGAAGACATCACTGTGTGCTGGGCAGGTAAAACAGGAGCATGCCTTGATTAATAAAACTGATTATACCCAAAACTCAAAGAGGTCTTGTTTGATCAGAAGTTTGAGTGCCTTACAAAGTACCCTGTAGATGACATCAAGAGAGAGGTAAATGGTATAAATGAAGTCATCAATGCAGCTGCTAACGCCACACACCTCCAGCCATCACTGGCGGTCACAGTTTAGGGTATCTGTATGGGAATGTAAGACCCATAACCCCGGGAACCTCTTACACCCTATCACCAGCCAAACCCCTGCACCAACTTAAGGTTTGGCTACAAACCTCAACCAAATAGTAACGCCTTATGTGCCCAACCACCACAGCGGTATTCTTAGAAAAGACCAAGGCTTCCCCTGGAGTTGGAACTATCGCCTCTATGGATGTTGACTCCTTATTTACCAACGTTCCTGTTGACAAAACCATCAATCTAATTATCAGCTGTGTCTACAGGGACCCCTCCATGCCTCAGTTAAAAATCCCTGAAGGGTCCACATGGGCCCTCCTCAAAATATGCACAATGAAGGTCCCTTTTTCTACTCATAAGGGCCACATGTAGACAAAAAGACAGTGTAGCGATGGGCTTGCCTTTAAGCATGCTTTTCCCCACTTTTATATGGGTGCAGAAGAGGGGCTGGTTTTTTCCAGAATGCAAAAACCATGCATCTATGCACGCTGAACTGATGAGGAGAATGAACTTGCAATGATTGCTGCACATTCCTAGAAAGCAGCTCTTTACTCTACACAGAGGAATTCCATAGTAATGGCCAGCTTCCCTTCCTCAACGTCCTCATCCATAAAACCAACGACACCCTAAAAACCTCTGTTTTCACGAAAAAGACTAACCTTGGCCACTGCCTTAATGGAGATAGTGTCCTTCAAGGTATAAGACCACCACCATCACAGCCTTCGTAAGAAGGGCTTTAACTTGCTGTTCTTCTTGGCAGCACACATGCACCAAGAACTAAAGGATATTCAAACAAAAAGGTCAATAAAGCAATATGTACGGTACTGGATTGGTGGTTATTATTATTAAAACAGTTTAACCAGACCACTGAGCTAACTATCAGCTCTCATAGGGCTGGCCCCAAGGATTTGGATGAAATGCTATGTCTGGGCCAGAGGCCTAGCACTGGGACCAAATAGGTCATTCTGTATGGTGATGAATGAATCAAAATTAAATTAAAAACTGCACAAAGACATATGCTCTCATACTGGAACACACTCACACAATAAATACATTTATACTCATGTTTTCATATATACTCACTAAAAAGGTATATTAAAATTCAGAATAAGTCAAATAACATTTTAAAATTTAGTTTTTTAAAATTCATTAGATGCCCTAAGGGTTTTCATATTTTTATTATTTACTTATTTTTATATTTTACTAATTAAATCACAACTCCTCATGAACATTAAAATTGGAATTACTGAAAATGTAGAAGATCCTGACAAAATTTCCTTCACTAATCTATTTCCAAAATTTGATAATCGCTGTAAGTTATATTTTGGTCATTCACACAATACATGCTTGACTGTTATCAACACTTTGCAATCTGGGCATTTGGGAGGAGGGCCACATGAACTGTTCATTAAGTGTCCATGTGTCAAACGAGTATGGCCTATTACTTGTGTGTGTCCCTCTCTCTCTGATACGATGAACTCCACTTTCCAACACATGATTTTATCTGTTTTATTATTTTCAGGTTCTTCATTCCATATATTTTGCAATTTACTTACAATGATTGTTTTCATATACCTTATACAGTCACTAGTAGGGATATTTACATTAGCTCTTGTCAAGTGGACCACCTCTTGAGCTGCTTTAATCAGCTTCTTCATTTCCTTTGACCCCTACTTGGTCAGGGATCCAGCATATTTCAATATTTTTTCCATTATTATACAATTTATGGAGTGAAAAATTAATTTGTTGTACAATATTGTTTTTTGGATTGTAACATTGAATGGCTTCTATAGTGCTTCTGGAGTTGCTATAAATCACAAATTTATTAAATGAAGCTTCTTTAATTATTTTCATGGCTGATGCTATTGCACATAACTCAGCTATAAATACTGAGGCCTTATCTAGTAGAGAGACACTACAGCACATCCCACTCTGTATTAAGACTTAGATCCGTCTGTGTATACTATATTGCGTAATGTGGACCTTTTTGAATTATATGTTGTCTTCAGTGTTCTGGGGCACATCAGCAACTCTTTGATAAATATTTCAAGTGTGTGCAAATTTTCATTTTATTCATATTCCAGGGAGGAGGTAATTTTACTATTGAAGGTGTCTGTATATTCAAATTCAGTGACTCGAACAATCTTCTAGATCTAACTGGGAAAGGTAGTAAATGATTGTTAAGAAATACATATCTTAATTCAAATGATTTTTTCTTGGAGAATTTGTCTGAATTCTCAGGCACTCTTCATTGTTACAAGCTCTCTATGAGAGAGAGAGAGAGAGAGAGAGAGAGAGAGAGAGAGAGAGAGAGAGAGAGAGAGAGAGAGAGAGAGAGAGAGTTCACAACATTCAACTTGTAAAGTTGAGGTTGGTGATGATCTAAAGGCTCCTGAGCATATTCTGAGGGCTTGGTCATGAACTGGGTCTCATGTTTTCAGCGCTGCGTCTGATGCTGAGCTATATACTTTGCTTCCATAGTCAATGACAGACATCAGTGTTGCTTTATGCTCTTTTATATTCTGATTTCATGTATGTTATGTGGGCTTTCCAGTTCAAGTATCAAATACTAATCCCAAAAATTTTGCTGTTTGGCCAATTGGTATGGAATGATTTCTGAGTTTTAAATCTATTTCTTCACCTTTTTTCCACTTTTTATACTTATAAAACATTACTGCTTGAGTCTTTTGTATGGATAATTTGAAGCCTACAGATGAGGCCCATTCATTTATTTTTATCATAGTTTTATTATATTCGCTCTGCATGTTTTATTCAAGATGCTGAATAATACTGTATATGGCAAAATCATCTATAAACAAGTTACTTTTAATTCCAATAGGCAAATTATTACTGATGTCATTTATTGCTAGAGTAAACAGTGTGCCATTTTCAAGTGGAAATGTATTTGACAATACATCATCAATTCTCACCTGAAAAGTGCAATTTGTCAGAAAGTTTTGGATAAACCTGGGTAAATGTCCATGGATGCTGTTTTTATATAACGTTTTTAATATTGCATATCTCCATGTAGTATCATATGCCTTTTCATATCTCTGTGTAGTATCATATGCCTTTTCAATGTCAAAAGAGACAGTTACTGTAATTTGTTTTCGTTCAAATCCTTTTTGTACATGGTCTTCTAAGTTAGACAGAGAATTCAATGTAGATCTGCCACTCTGTGACCCGAACTGAGTGGGAATCAAAATTTTATTTTCTCAAATGTACCATGTTATTCGAGCATTTACCATTTTCTCTAGTAATTTGCATGAGCAACTTTATTAAGAAACTGATCTGTAATTGTTTACACTACTGGGATCCTTTCCAGGTTTGGGGATAGGAATAATTATGGCTTTACGCTATTCATCAGGAAATAAATTTCGAAGCCATAAGTGGTTATAAAACTGTTATAAGCATGACTTTGCCAAAGGTGCTAAGTGGCAGATCATTTCAAAACAAATATTGTCACCTCCAGGGGCAGATTTATTGCTTTTCAACAGAGCAAATTTCAACTCTTCCATATTAAATTTTCTATTACAATACATGTCGTCTATGGTTTCAAAATTTATTTTTATTAATTCTATACTATTTTTCATTGTGCAGAAGTGTTCATCTAAATTTTCATCACTACTTACTTTTGCTAAGTTTTCTCCTATTACATTACTTATTTCTTTTGGATCATGTATTCTTTTCCCATCTTTTAATATGGCATGTCTAGGTGGTTTAACATGGATACCATTTATTTTCCTGAATACTGGATTGGTGGTACAACACCCATGAGCAGCTACAACCCAATCCACAAAGAAGTGTTAAACTTTATCATAAGGCAAGGACGCTCTAAATACCTAGAAGACGAATATACTATCAAGAAAATCACCACAGATAACGTCTTACTAACAATGTCAACACCTGGCTGGGCCTCATCATTTATTATCAAAACAGCCGCACAAGAAACCTGATTAAGAAAAAACTCAGCCCCACTGACGAGAGATCCCCTTAAACAGACTAATGTGGTATACAGTAAACCCCCCCGGGGATTCGTGTTCTCACAATTCGCGGACTGTGTTCACGGATTTCTCTTTGGAACGTATCTACCAATTATTTGCGGAAAATTCGCCAATTCGCGGCATTTTTTCACTGAGAAATATTCACTAAATACTGTATTTTCATCTCATTTTCATGACTAAATGCACTTCTTGTGATAAAACTATTAAAATACTCAGGTAATGTTCGAGTTACGATAATTCACCTTACGATAATTCGATTTTGCAATGGGGTAAGCAGTTAATACCGATACTGTACCACAACATTACTTGTAAAATATTTTTAAATTTTGTGCAGGCGCAGGCAGCAGTGTTATCAGGCAGTGAGAGAGACCAAATTACAATAGACAACTTTTCCTCCATCTCTTTACCCCGTCTTCTAGTTAAAAAAGTAGAAGAGAATGATAAAAGTATTGTTAGTAACGTTATACTCTTGCATAAATGTGTACAGCCATAAACAACCGACCAAGAAACTGTTGTTTTGCTTGTAACTAAATCGGATAACAAAAGCCTTTTACCTGGTATTTCAACCATCGTACAGTAATAAACAATTACAGTACGTTATGGCACAATTGACGTTATGTAGAATAGGACTGATATATTTTTACATTATACCCTTATTCGGTATGGCTAAAAGATCGGCAAGGAAATATACTGCTAAATTTGAGCTGCAAGTTGTAGCTGAAGCTGAGAAAACAATGTTCAGGCTGCTGATGACTATACAGTAAACCCCCGTATTCGCGTTCTCATGATTTGCGGACTCATGCATTCGCGGGTTTCTCTGTGGAACATATCTAGCCATTATTCGTGGAAAATTCGCCCATTCGCGGTATTTTTCACCTAGAAATATTCACTAATTACTGTATTTTCATATAATTTTCATGAATAAATGCACTTTTTGTGATAAAACTGTTAAAATACTCAGGTATATGCATTTTTACAGGGTTTTCCTGTGTTTAAACTATCAAAATGGGCAGTTCTAAGTGTTTTTAGAGGGGCTTTAAGTATTCGCGGATTTTAGCTATTTGCGGGGGGGAGTGGGATGCATCCCCTGCGAATATGGGGGGTTCACTGTACTGTAAATTATCGTGCATCGGCAACATGGATTAAAGTCAATCATAATTAAAATGGGAGAGAAAGTATTTTAATCAAAACTAATGTGCATGAAAGAAGACATTGCTGTTATTTTTACGCCAATAATCGATAAATACGTAAAGCTTGTATTATGATGAAATCAAGTGAAAACAGCGAACGCAATCTTGAATTTTTTTTAAACAACACAAACGCCCTCAAACGGCCATCGTCATCTACTAACGAAAATAATGGATGAATTAATTTCACAACGAGACGTAATTTAGCTATATTTCGACTTAAAAACACTTCGTATAACGAAAAATAACCTTGCCCCATATAAATACAGTATCTAGAGATACATTTACGCTAACTAGAAGCAAGAAAAGCGCTCAGAACTGAGTTAAATGCGGCAAAATAAACGCCACGTAAACATTTCCAAACCAAAACATTAATCACTATGATCGCAATTTATAATACAAAAGCAATATAAGAATATATGCAATATTATTGGATAAAGTGAATTAAGGCATAACATTTTAAAAGATCCATGGAAAAGATGCATATTCATTATGTTGACGTTTGTATAATACGATATGTGAATATAGAGGAGAGTATAATGTAGGCTACGCTACCGTGTATGTAAACAATATACTGTACCATAGTGTAGGCTAAGCTAATTCTTGTTTGTTATTCAATTTCTCTTTGTATTCAATTATCATAAGTCACTTTGCATGAACCTCCAGAATTAGAAGATAATAATTACTATACCGTGTATGTAAAGAGTATATTTTAGTGTAGGCTCGGCTACCATATATGTATACAGTACATGGCACCGAATACCCTAGTGTATGCTTGGCTATGTTCAAGTTATGTTTTGGTATTTCTTACATTTTTTCCAACAAACAATGGTTTTTTTTGGAACCTAACCCCATCGTAAGTAGGATAATACCTGTATAAGCATTTTTAGTTTGTTACGTGTGTGTTTGAACTATCAAAATAGGCAGTTCTAAGTGTTTTTAGAAGGGTTCTAAGTATTCACAGGTTTTAGCTATTCGCGGGGGTTGTGGTACGCATCCCCCGTGAGTATGGGGGGTTTACTGTACCGTTTCATGTGCCCAGTTCGTGGATGTCCCAGTTCCTATATTGGTATGACCACCATGAAACTGGCGAAGAGGATCTCTTGCCTTGCTCAAGATGGCGCCATAAAAATCCATGAGAGATGCCCACCATACCAGCAACACAAGGAATGCAAGAGTGGGGAATACAGAAATAACTGGGAGGGACCCTGACCCAAGACGCCTACAGTTGCTTGGAGCGCTTCTGATACAGTAGAAGCCCCTATTAAATACCTTATCAAACACCCACAAACATAAGGTGACCTATTGCACAAAGACCTACACCAGACACCACAAGAAGCAACATTCCTGACCAGGAAACACAGGATTCAGTGAGCCGCCCAGTGACCAACCAGAATATTCGTCCGGTAACACCTGATAGTGACACCACGCACCAGCCCCGCCACTCAGCAAGGCTGCAGCAGCAAGACCATCAACCTTAAATTTTTGGCTTGAGGCAAAATATCACCAGCCAGTCAATGGCACACACCCCTCCTCAGCCAATAAGTGGTAAGCATACAGTCTACTCCTGTCTTTCAGAGTGACCATGCTCAACGGAGCCTCAGTGAAACGTGGCCTAGAATCAAAACAAGATTTCCTACAGTAGGACAATTCTGCAGAGGATGAACACCAGATTTTAGTTACCATTGGTGTTACTCTGTAACTGATATAGTGTATTTGTCAGGAATAAAACTACACCCTGATTTCCAACTGCTTTCCTCTCCAAGAATGACGAACACTGGTAAGTTACTGGCAGAATGCAGTAACCTTAAAAAATTAGTTATCAGAAAGACGGAGAAAACTATATAAATTGAATGAAACTGATGCAGCAATAACATTCAGCACTATTGTTATTATTATTATTATTATTATTATTACTCTTATTGTTAAAAAGAATGGCAGCATCAGTCAAACTGATTTTATACAAGGACTTTTCAATTCTTCTTAATATCCTCTTTTCTTCAAGGCTGATATCTGATGAGAGCTAGCCGATGTACATAATTTGGATTAGGGGAAAGGCAATAGTTCTGAATATGCCACTTTTTATTCTAGTACATGCAGGCAGAAGTTAAATATGGTGTGAAATACAGTATCTGTAGAATTACAGGTCGTCAGCATATGGAAACGAAATTCTCAACGTCGTTCTCAAGCGGTAGAGGATCAACGTCGGGGAAAAGGCTTCGCCCAGGGACACTAATCCCTTAACAGCCAATCAGAATTCAGCTCCCTTCCCACCAACGATCTGGGACCCTTTATATACTGACTGATGAGCCAATCTAACCAGAATGTACCCACCCCATCCTGAAGATAGGCTGATGATACTGCCAGAAGCATTGACACCTTTAGGAAACTTTTCCAAAGATTCTCTACTGCTCAAGAACAATGTTGAGATTTTTCTACTTCTGCCTGCATGTACCATATTAAAAACAGGCAGTGTACCATATTAAAAATTGACTGTATTCAGAACTACTGCCTTTCCCTTTATCCATATTATGTACATCTTGACAAAAAGAGAGCAGTAAGAAAAATTGTAAAAACCTTGTATAAAATCAATTCCGTTGATGTTGCCATTCTTTGTAATAGAACATGCTTAAAAGAGGGTCTACACCTTCCATATTATAATTATTATTATTATTATTATTATTATTATTATTTTGTACAGTCTTATGATAACACGGTGGCATACTTGAAGGGTGCCACTGTATGCAAATCAACATTAAACAATGAAACCAAAGTGACATCTCAAATGAGAAATCCACATACTGTATCCAGATTTGAAGACCTTTTATCAGTGGTTGAAAAACTTGGCTCTCTTTCAAAGCTATAATCATGGTCCTATTACTTCATGACTTTGGAGGTGTCATTACTCTGAAACACAATTTTATGGCCTAAATACAAGTTTTCTTTCCTTTCCTTACTGCATCTAAACCAGACATGAATGCTTTTGTTCACCATCCTTTTCCTTAGACAAAAGAAAGAAGAATAAGAACAGATAACGAATTCAAACTCTCACCTGATGCAAAAGTCTGTCAATGTTCCCAAACACAGGATGGTTGGTCTTCACTTCAAGATCAATTTCAAAGTTCTTCAGATATTCCCTCATAGGGCCTGAAAAAAAATCACTATTCAAGTAAGAAAACATTAAAAAAATACATAAATTGCATATAAATAAAAACATCTCTGAATTATACACTGTGTACCCTTTATTTTTATGACTCTCTGAATCTCAGACATAAAATATTGGTAGAAAAAAGATCAGGAATTCCTTATTGGTAGCCCATGAGCATATGGCTGAGTTCCCTAGTGCCAAACTAATTCAGTTCTTACTTTGTCTGAGCAGTTGCCAAAGAACCCTGGGGTTGTGGGGAAGTTAATAATAATGGGCCTGTAATGCAAAAATTAGTTTTGGTTTTTAGAAAAATTACATTTTTCACCATAAACCCAATTCTATACTTATATATGCCCTGAACAGCAACTTGAGCAGGAGGAAGCTGAGCTGTTGTCATCTAGAAGGAAGAGTTTTTCAGAAGGAGAGAGGCCTAGCTCCAATTTAGAACAAGGCTCAAAGTCAGACAAGGATCCTGTTACTATAAAAAAAGATATGAACATGTGCGGCTGTTAGTTTTAAAACAATGTCATATGGACTATCCGTCTCATAGGGCATATCTGTAAATGATCCTAGAGGTCTACACCTAGCAAGATACCAAGATGAACTGACTAATGAGAAGATAAAGATATCGACTCCCCTCAAAACCTCACTGGAAGCTCACTTTGTGCTTATTGGGCCTAGTTAATAGGAATAAAAAAAAAAAGGATTTTGACAAAGGAAAAATCTATTTCTGGGGAGAGACCTGTGTCACCCGGTGAAATAACCTTTCAGCACTTATTTCTAGGTAAAGCTATTGCTAAATATACCAGAGAAAAGCTAAAAAGCTTAGCCGGAGTTACTACCCCCGGTGCGAGCTACATGAAATGGAGTCGTGTATGAGAAAGGGTGAGATTGTCACAATCACATTATTATTATTAAAGTAGTTTAACCAGACCACTGAGCTGACTCTCAGCTCTCATAGGGCTGGCCCGAAGGATTTGATTAAAATACTAGGTCTAGGCCTGAAGTCAAGCGCTAGGACCCAATAGATCATCCAATACTAAGATGAATGAATTAAAATGAAACTAAAAACTGCACATGGGCACATGCTCTCATACAATAAATACATTTACTCAGACTTCCTTACATACATACTAAAACGGTATATTAAAATTCAGAATATAAATTAAACAAAATTTTAAAAATTCTTCTTTTTTGTAAAATTCAAATGTTAAAAGGATTTTCATATTTTTATTATTTACTTATTTTTATATTTTGTTAATTAAATTACAGTTTTTCAAGAACATCAAAATTGGAATGATTGAAAATGTGAAAGATTCTGACAAAATTTCTTTCACTGACCTATTTCCAAAAGTAGACATTCGTTGTCGGTCATACTTTGGACATTCACATAACACATGTCTGACCGTTATTATTACTCTGCATTCTGAGCACTCGGGAGCCGGGCCATGTGGGCTGCTCATTAAGTGCCCATGTGTCAGACGAGTATGGCCTATTCTGAGGCGTGTTAAAATTACTTGTGCGTGTCTCTCTCTTTGATATGATGAACTCCATTTTTTAACATTAGGTTTTAATTCTTTCAGTTTATTACTTTCAGGTTCTTCATCCCATATATGTTGCCATTTATTTATGATACCCATTTTTATGTGAGTTACATAATCTGTAACAGGGATATTCACATTTGATCTTGTCATGTGAGTTGCTGCTTTAGCTGCTTTGTCTGCTTCTTCATTTCCTTTGATCCCTACATGCGCAGGGATCCAACATATTTCTACATTTTTTCCATTATTATATAATTTATGGAGATATAATTTAATTTGTTGTACTATATTATTATTAGATTTGTAACTTTGAATGTCATAATCACAGGCCTCCGCCCTGTAAACATTCCCAATGTCAAAAGTCCCACCGAGTGAGGTGCCGTTACAAACCCCCGCACCACTCGCGGACTGTAAACAAACCGGCGTCACCCACATTCCACGTTAGCACCCCCATCCTGGAATGGTATTTTATCAGGGGGGGAAAGAAAGGAATCATGGGTGGGTCACCAGGTGACAAAGGTCTCTCCCCAGAAATAGATTTTTCCTTTGTCAAAATCCTTTTTCTGGGTTTTCCGACCTGTGTCACCCGGTGAAATAATAACAGAGAAATCAAAATACCATCCTGAAACAAAAGGGAAACTTGTAGAGGAAAGTAATAAAACTAAAAGTCCACAAGAGTTTTAATTATCCCGGTAGCAAGATGTGGTATTTAGATATAATAAAGATACTTAAATTTAATGTAATATTAAAGTGTACATAATATAAAATCATCCTTAGATTAATGAGTACATAAAAGTGAAAATTAGGTACTAAACATTATACTTAAGACTAAGATGGGGAAACTATGTCCCACAAGATAAGAGAACACACGTAATATTTACATTAAACACATAGACAAGACAAAACTATGACATGGTCAGGAGACAGGCTGTGAAGCATGCCTGACCTGGAGGTGACCGAAGGGGAATAAATGAGGCAGGTAGGAGGGAGGAGAGTGACTGAGTACTAGGAAGAATTAAACGGAGGGGGGAACGATGTTCCCTGCCGCCACTGTAGTGAACTTCAGAGCTTCTAGTGATTTCAGATAGTGGCGTTTAAAAACTACGGGAGACTTCCACCCCGTATATTTTGAAAGATCCTCGAAATTCATGTAATGGAAATAGTTAGTGGAGGTGGCCACTGCCCTAATGTCATGTACTTTTGGGACTGAATCTGGGTTTGCATGTTTAATGAAATACAAGATCTGTTGTCTAATGGCTTTCATAGAGATAGTTCCTCCCCTTCCCCCTTACAAACAGAGGCCCGGAAGTTATCTGTGAGGTCCTGTCTAAATAGGCTTTCAAGGTAAAGACTGGGCATAAAGACAGGTCTTGTGGGAGGGGGATGACCTTCCAGGGAGACCACCTATCTCGAGGATCTTCATTTTTAGCTAGGAACTTAGGGTGAGGAGCTAGCAACACTTCACCTGATGGAAGGAAATCAATATGGTTGGGTTCTCTAGACAGGGCAGACAGTTCAGAAATTCTAGCACCTGAAGCTAAACTAATAAAAATAAGGTCTTCCTCAATAAGTTAGTGAAAGAGCAATTCTGATTATCTATTTCTGAGGCTAACTTAAGAACATCATTTAAGAACCAGGAAACCGTATGTGGGCGGGTTACTGGTCTTAAACGAGCACAGGCTTTAGGGATTGACGAAAAATAAGAGTCTGTTAAGTTAATCTTAAACCCGTGCAAAAATATCTTTTTCAAAGCTGATTTTGCTGTAGTAATGGTACTTGAGGCCAGACCTTTCTCAAATAATGACCTAAAAAATGAAATAGCTAAATTAGTGGTCATTACAGTTGCTTCAGATTCTTTTAGGAAGAGTGCTAATTTCTTAACTGCTGAGTCATACTGTCTAAGAGTGGATTCCCTTTTGTCTGATTCTAGGAACAAAGTGTTAATAGGATCAATATTAGCATCCTTCTGAGCTGCAAACTTCATGAAATCCACAAAGCCAGGGCATTCTGAATTCTTGAGGAAGCTGACACAGTCTGAGTTTGTACTATTTGCGTCAGTTTCGGGTTGGGAATTTGCAAGCACCGAAGCTTCAGCTCTAGAAGAAGTGGAAACCAGTTGCTCTTCGGCCAGTTGGGAGCTACTAGGGCTATCTGACCCTTGAATGTCCTGAGCTTGTGAAGGACTTTCAGTAACAGGTTTACTGAAGGAAAGAGGTAGATCCTTTTCCACTTATTCCAATCTATGGACATTGCATCTGTGGAGTGAGCTAGAGGGTCCAGGTTGGGAGCAACATAACAAGGTAGTTTGTGGTTGCATTCTGTTGCAAAGAGATCTACTTCGAGACCCGGAACTTGATTGCAAATCCATTTGAATGAAGTTTTGTCCAGGGACCATTCCGACTCCAGCGGAGTTGTCCTGGATAGGGAATCTGCAATGACATTCCGGACCCCTGCAAGGTGGGTAGCAGACAGATGCCACCGGTGTTTGTTTGCTAGAGAGAATATTGCTATCATAACCTGGTTGATCCGACTCGATTTGGAACCTCCCCTGTTTATACAATGTACTACTACTGCGCTGTCCAGGACCAATCTTATATGAATCAGATTGTTCGGACACAGTTTCTTCAGGGTTAGAAAGACTGCCATAGCTTCCAGGACATTGATATGGAACTGGCGGAACATGGTGGACCAAGTCCCCTGTACCTTCTTGTGTTGAGAGTATCCTCCCCACCCGCTTAGGGAAGCGTCGGTGTGAATTACTAATGATGGAGGAGGAAACTGAAGAGGTACTGACTTCAATAAGCTCTTGACAGTCGTCCAAGGCCGGAGTCTCTTTTTCAAAATCGGCGGAATCAGAGATACTTTGTCTCTGAACCTGACATTGGCTCGGCTCCGCCATACCCTGTTTATGTCTTTCAGTTTGGATTTCAAAAGAAGATCCGTCACTGAAACAAACTGAAGAGAACCTAAGACTCTTTCTTGGGTACGACGGGAAGCTTTCTTGTTCTTGAGGAACTGTCTGGTTGCCTTTGCTATTTCTCTCCGTTTGACCGGCGGAAGAGATAGTCTGTGTGCACACAGGTCCCACTGGATTCCTAACCATTGAAAGCGACTCTCCGGAACTAGGCGGGATTTCTCCTTGTTTATCTGAAAGCCAAGTGATTCCAGAAAGCCGATTACTATGGCTGTTGCTTTCCGGCATTCGTTGACGTTGGATGCCCAAACAATCCAATCGTCTAGGTATGCGGCTAGCATGATCCCCTGAGACCGGAGTTGCTGAACTACCGTATCTGCCAGTTTGGTGAAGATTCTGGGGGCTACATTGAGACCGAATGGCATGACCCTGAACTAGTATGCCTGATTTCCTAGTCTGAACCCCAGATAAGGAGAGAACCTTCTCGCAATCGGGACGTGATAATAGGCGTCTGAAAGATCTATAGAGGTGGTTACGGCTCCACAGGGCAGTAGGGTCCGAACCTGCGAGATTGTAAGCATTCGAAACTTGTCGCATTGAATGTAGGAATTTAGACGGGACAAGTCTAGAATTACTCTTCGCTGACTGGAACCTTTCTTTGGAACACTGAACAGTCTGCCTTGGAATTTCAGATGTCTCGCTTTCTTTATTGCCCTCTTTAATAATAGATCTTTCACAAAGTCCTTCAGAGCCTTGGACGGTGATTGATGGAACCTGACTGGGGGGGGAGGACTTCTGCACCAACTCCACCCCAGTCCTTTGGAGACTATGCTCTGGGCCCAGGGACTGAAGCTCCACTGGTTCCGAAAATGGTATAACCTCCCGCCTACCTGAGATATCTCACTGGGCGGGAGAAGGTCTACCTCCCCTGGAGCCTCTGCCTCCCCTTCCTCTGGAGGAGGAGCGGGGTGTTCCTCTACCACAGAAGTATCCTCTCGCTCTCGTTCCCTTTGCATTTTGAATCGATCGAAATGCACCCTGGCTTTCATAAGAAGCGTTGAAAGCTGGGGAGGAGACATATGAAGGAGCAGCGAGAGGTTGATGGGCTGGTTGGACCAGCACATACTGAGGTTGAGGTTGAGACTGAGAGGTTGAGGGGTGACCAGGGACGGGGACCTGGACAGCCTGCAAGACAGTCTGAGTCGGGAGCCGTTTAAACTTTTTGAACTTCTTCCCGGGCTTGGGGTGAGTTCCGGCGGGCTCAGACTGCTTCCTCTTAGAGGATAAACCCCAACGGGAGCGGAGACTCTGATTGGCCCTAGTTGCCTCAGCTAGGACCGCATCAACTTCTTCCTGGGGGAAGAGATTAGCTCCCCAGATGGAGCTTTTCATGAGCCTGTTAGGCTCATGACGGATGGTGGCTGCCGAAAAGATGTGTTTTCGGCAGTTCAGCCGGGCCTTAATGAAATCGTACAGGTCCTGCTGAAAACTCCCTAAGAGAGATTTCGTCAGCACCTGAAATAGCGCATCTTCGCTATATACCACTGACGTTGCCTCTGCTAAAGTCAGAGAGTTTAAGGACCTACTAAGTCTGTCCTTAGACTCAGCTTCAGCCTTCAGGAGCGACTCCGGGATCTTAGGGAGTTGTTCGCTGAAGAGGTTAGAAGCGCATTCAGGGTCCAGCCCAGTAACTGTGAAGGTGTCCGGAGCTCCTACCCAAAACTGAGAATCTCCAGGTAAGACAAGAGAGGTGGGATCTGTCTCCCGGAGATGGGGAAGGGGCTTACCCTCCATGCAAGCCTGGTTGGTGAGGGAGGCCACTTTACAGGTGCAAGGGGTGGGGAGAACTTCACCCAGAGAGAACATTGTGAAAGCACCCTTGGCCGGAGTGAGTTTGGTGTTCTCCGCCTGCCACTCCGACAAAGTCCGTAGTAGGGCCGACTGGGCATGGTCCCTCGGGAAGATGACAGTTTCCTTGGGGACCTTATCGGACCGAACCCATGCCTCCTCGGTAAGCCTGGCATAACCTGCATAAGGTGATTGCAGGTTAGGAGGGAAGAATTCTAATTCCTCCAGCCTACGAGTGCCTAGTCCCTCGATAGTAAGGGTACCCTCATGCTGGGGGGCAAAAAGGGTCAGGCGCCAGGGGTTTCCTTTATCAAAAGGAGGTAGGCTGGAGGTGTCCGGGACGGAGAAGGGTTTGTTGGCCGCTCCGCCACTCATGAACCCGGAGATTAAAGTCCTTTGAGACTTAACCTCAAAACAGACAACAAAATGAATAAAATGTAAATAACCTAAAGTTACACCAACTCATTACAAAACCAACCAGAGTAACTTCAGACTCAGCAACATTGATAGATTTACTAATTACTAATAATAAGGAAATGGTACTCGATTCGGACGTTATTCCAAGCCCAGTAGGTGACCACGAAGCTATCATAGTTACCTTAAACTTACATAAACCTAAGAAACAACCCATTCATAAAACTTTCCGATGTCTTAAGAACTATTCTCAGGTGAGTATTTGTAATTTGGTGATGAAAGAAACACCCACTTTGAATGGTATTTTAAACACTGATAATGTAAGTTACAAATTTTAACGAATGTTTTAACCAAATGTATTGATAAATGTGCTCCAATAGTAACGAAAGTAATCACCCGCCCCCCTAAACCCTGGATAACTAATAACATCAAACAAAATATAATAATAAGAGATAAATTACAAAACGATATCAAGAAGGATAGGAATAATACAATATTGAGAAATAATTTTAAAGAGAAAAAGAAGGAAGTAAAAATTGAAATGAATAACAGTATGAAACAACACTACAGGAACGAACTTAAAAATAATAGAATAACTTACGTACTTCCTGGAAAATAGTGCGTTCAATTCTGCCCAATAATACTAACAAAGAATCTCAAATAGAAAATGAAGATTTAATTGACAAGGCAGAGAAATTTAATGAATATTTTGCGAATGTAGGAAGAAAGACATATGAAAGAACGCAAGAAGAACTGGCCAGGAATAATAATAGAAGAGCACAAACCGGTGAAGTGAATACATTCCCAAACAATCAGTTATATTCTTTTAAACCGTCACCTGTTGACTGTGATACTGTCATTCTAGTCATTAGTTCTCTCAAAGAGTCAAATGCGTACGGATCCGATGGCATACCGCTACGTTTTATAAAAGATACTCTATATATAATTTTATTTTATATTACTATAATTATTAATACATCTATCGTAATTAATGTCTACCCAGAAACGTGGAAAAATCCCCATGTTCCTTATTTTAAAAGCGGAGATAGGGATGAAATTTCTAATTACAGGCCAATTTCTTTACTCCCGGTCTTATCTAAAATATTAGAAAAAATAGTATCAAATCAGTTAACTGAATACCTAGAAAGTAACCACCTCATTTCTAAGAGTCAACATGGCTTTCGACCAAAACTATCAACGGAAACAGCACTATTAAAAATATCGGATAAAATCTACGATAACATAGACAAGAAGAAAATTTCCCTTTTACTACTTCTCGATCTGTCGAAAGCTTTTGATAGTGTGAACCATGAAATTTTGCTGGGTAAATGTCAGACACTTTATATTGATCCATCCTGGTTCACAGACTATTTACGTAATTGAGTACAATCTGTCAGACTCAAAAATGTTGTCTCAACCCCCAAAAACGTCGGTTTTGGTGTACCTCAAGGTTCAATCCTAGGACCAATTTTATTCAACATCTATGTAAATGACCTGAGAAATTTTTTAAGTGACTGTTTCATTGTTCAGTATGCTGATGACACTCAAATAATAATTGATGGCTATATTGATAACTTGGAAGATTTAGTACGCAAAGCTGAGGAGATTTTATATAGCGTGAAGATGTATTTTCAAATAAATGGCCTATTGTTGAACGAAAGTAAAACGCAATGTATACTCCTAGGCTCCAGGCAATATCTATCCGAAATCGGGGATAACATCAAAATCAATTTTAATGGAGCCATCATCGAACCTATGGAATCCGTAAAAAATCTTGGAGTGCACTTCGATAAACACGACATTCGAAAAACATATTGATGAACTGCACAGAAAAGTTATGGGGACACTTATTTATCTCAATAGACTAAAAAATTTATTCGAACCAGAAACTCGCCTAATCGTAGTGCAATTGTTAGTATTAAGTTTAATTTATTACTGCTTTTCTGGATCAGGGTCCCGTGTCACCCGGTGAAATAGTCCATTCAGCACTTATTTCTAGGTAATTCCGTTGCTAGATACCAGAGAAAGCTAAATGAAATGCTGGAGTTACTACCCCCAGAGCGAGCTCCACTAGATGGAGTCGTGTATGGAAAAGGGTGAACTACAAAAACACGGAACCTTATCCTATAGAGATTCCCAATGTCAAAAGACCCAACTAGAGAGGTGCCGATACAAGCCCATGCACTACTCGCGGACTGTATACAAGGCAACACTAGCCGCATTCCATTTTAGCACGTTTTTTCGTTCACACGTAATTTCGTTGTGATCCTTATTTTGTGCTCTATTTTGGATTTTTTATGGCATCCTCGCAAGGTTCTTCTTCAATTACTTGAGTACCAGTGTTTTGTTGTTTTTTAGGCGATTGAGGCTTCTTATTTTCCTTTAGTTTAATAATTAAAGGAATTTATCACGCCCGTCTCGATCTCCTCTCACGTCGTCTCTTGACCTCTCTTGGTCTTGGGTCGGCATATTTGTTTTGTGTTTTTTATTTGTATCCCTTTTTATTTGGGATGTTTTACCATTAATGATCCCTAACTTTAGTGGGTTTGATTAATTTTTGTTTGTTCTGTACCCATTTACTACGAGAAGTGCTGTTTAGCGTTTAGGCTACGAGCTACCCCCTCGGGCCCATTCGTTTTTATCATGGCTTCATTACGAGAGTGATTTTTATTACGGAAGTGATGTTTAGTGTTTAGGCTACGAGCTACCCACTCGGGCCCATTCGCCTTTTATCATGGCTTCATTACGGGAGTGATGTTTAGCGTTTAGGCTACAAGCTACCCCCTCGGGCCCATTCGCTTTTTATCGTGGCTTCATTACGAGAAATGTTGTTGAGCGTTTAGGCTACGAGCTTCCCCCTCGAGCCCATTCGCTTATTATCATGGCCTCATTATGCTTTATTTTTGTCACTCACTTCTCTTAGCCTTTGGGGATCTTATTTTCATTGGTACTGTTACGGTTTTTACTTTGATTTTATAATTTTGTTTATTTTGTGAATTTAGTATTCCCTTTCTGGTCAAGTGCTGTCTTGCTGTTTAGGCTACGTGGTTCCCCTAGGGCCTATTCGCTTCTTATTTTGGCTTTATTTTGCCTTGTTTTAGACTCACTTCTCTAAGTGTATGGGAACATGATTTTCATTGTTACATTTAATTTTTGACCTTGTGCTTGGATGCTTTTGAATTTTGTTTTTGGGATACTTTCATTTAACTGGAGGTCGGTCATGTCCCTTCACGTCCATGTTGTGTTGGGCCTGCCTATCCTCCTACATGTACCTTATAGACAATTTTTGTTTTATTATGATTTTTTTTTGAGTTATTGGTTAGCCTTTACCCCTCTCCTAGGCTTCCTTCCTTTACATCGCCTCAGTTAGGTTAGCCTAGGGTTGGCTGTAACACTTTTTCCCTTCGGGGAAAAATTCGTTAAGAGGGACGATCTCGATCTGTAATGTATGAGTTTCATGTCAGTGATCTCGTTCTGTACGTGTGTGTTTTATGTCTGGTGCTTCCTTTGTTTGGTTTTGACTTGGATATATTGCCTACGTCCACCCTCTCTCCTGTTTCGGCTTTTCACTTAGGCTAATGTTCCTAATAAGTTAAGCTGGAATAGCGAGGGTTTACCTGCGTAGCCTATCCTAGTTCAATCCTTCTTTGGGTTGCTTACCAATGGTGACCGGGTGCTCTCCCACTCCTGTTCACACTTCTTTTACCGACTATATGTATGTTATTTTGTGGTTTCGAGAGTCCCCTTCTCTCCCTTTTATCCTTTTGCTCTCTCTCCCCTTGGTTTGTTTTCAAAGTTTGTTAACTTTCCAAGGCTTGAGAGCAATTATCCTTATTTTATGTTGTAGCCTACATCCCCCCTCTGCATTGATTGATTGTCCTTCGGTGTGTCTGAGTTGGCACTCCACCTGGACCTGAGGTGACCAGGAGTGCTCTCCCCACTCCTGTTCACACTCCTTTTATCTTTCATTGCTCTCCTGGCCGTAGAGGTTTTTGCCCTTCCTCTCCTTTTCTCTCGCTCTTTGTCGTGCAACACAGCTTACATAGCGAGGGGATCTATGAGAATCTCTGGGCGCCGGGAGTGCTGTCCCACCCTGGTCGCTGCTTTGGGTTACCAACCTCGTGGCCTATCCTTCCCCCTTCCTTTTACGTCGACTATTTCCCTTCGTGGTGCTTCCTACATGTTCGCACCTCACTGTTGGGATCTCATACGAGGCCAGTTAGCGTTCTCCACCTAACTGTCTTCTGCTTTATTTACTTTCAGCGTTCCCCTCCTTTTGCTACTACCTGTTCGGTGTTTCGTTATCTTGTTGGGCGCTCTCCTTGCTTACTGCTACGGCGGTTTTAGTGTTTAGCGGTCGGCGTTTATTCCCCACCGCTATCACTTCATTCAGGATATCCTCCTCCGGGGTTTTCCTCTCTTGGCTCGAGTGCGCCCACTTCCAACAGTTCATAACCTTCCCACATTTTGTTCAAACATGATCGCTTCGAATGTTCCGTTGACTCTGTTTTTATGTCTATGAGTTTTGTCCTGTTAGCCCGGTTTTCTCTCGGTTTTCTCCGGGTTTTCCTGGTCTGACTAGGCTATGGCTGCTACGGTACTCTGCTCCGCATCCGTTCCAGCATGCCCTTTTCTCATACGTTTTCGGCTGGTTTTGTCAAGTGCAGGAATGCACCGCTATCCTGCAACAAACCAGCGGTCACGGAGTCTATAGCTCCCATTCCGGTGCGCAGTCTGTTTTGGATTTATAGTTTGGCACGGAAGGTTATGAAGTACGCTATGCTCTCCTCGAGCAGGCTTCTTGATGAACCCGTAGGTTTTATATATACCTGTCGGTTTCGTCTCCGCCAAACTCCGCCTCATGTGACTTATTCTTGACTCGGAAGGTTGTTAAACGCTATGCTCTCTCCGAGCAGGCTACTTGATGAATCCGTAGGTTTATTTACACCAGTCGGTTTTATCGCCAAACGCCGCCTCCTTTGGCTTATTATTAGTCGTTTGGCACCCGGCAGATTGCGTTGTATGCTATGCTCTCCCGAGCAGGCTACCTGATGAATCCGTAGGTTTCATATATACCTGTCGGTTTTACCTCCATCAAGCTCCGCCTCATGTGGCTTATTAATAGTCGCTCTTTCGAACTCCGTCTCCGGGCGGGATTCTCGTTAATTCGGTAGGTTTCATATAAACCTATCGGTTCTCCGCCTCTTGTGGCTTATTAATAGTTAACCTTTCGGTGTTTGGGCTCTCTCCGGGCAAGATTCTCGGTGGATCGATAGGTTTCATATACGCCTATCGATTTCCTCCGCCAAACTCCGTTTCCGGGCGAGATTCTCGGTAAATTGGTAGGTTTCATATACACCTATCGGTTTTTCCTTCGCCAAACTCCGTCTTATATAATTTATTGATAGTTGTTCCTCCGGTGTCTGGGGTCCTATTTTTCCCCTCCTCCTGAGGCGGCCGCAAGTCTCGTAACTCTTCGCTTCAAGTTAATTGTTTACGGAGAGTTTTCTGAAGACGTTATGGCCTTCTGTCTCGTTCTCGGACCTGTGAACATCGTCCCGGAGCGATAAGTAGGTGCGGGAATAATTGAGACAAACCTTTTCCGCTTTAGCTCGGAATTAGGTGAGGCAAACTTTTCCTTTAGGGGATTCGTTACCTTCTCATCCCTTTTCGACGGTTCCTGGTCTACCGTCCCTAAGGTGAAGTCAGAAAAAAAAAAAAAAAAAAAAAAACTTTTTAAACCAAGAAGACCTGCTCCGGGGCCCCCTCAGGGACGTCTCGGATCTCTAATCCGGTGCCATCTACGAGTTTGGCCTCGTCTTCTGAAAGGGACACGGCCCAAGCAAAGCAAGGCGGTTACCCCCTCCTTCCTTTGTTGAGAACTCTTTTACGGGTCTCCTTATAAGGAGCTCGTTATGAGGGTCATTGTCAACCTATTAAACTAACTATCTACATCATGGTCCATGCCTTCCCTTTCCCAGGAGCTTAAATCCCAAGAGATTAACCTCAAGACTCATTGTCAATGGATCACCTGTTAAGTCCTGCTCCGTTCCGAATTCTATCGTTCGGACATCTCCACCTCTTTTCCCCTCCAGTCTGGGGAATCTTGGTGCCTTCCCTTTATGCTTCCCAGCATGAAGGCACCCTCCTGTCGGGGTGTGGGCACACGGAGGTCGGTGGAAGGGCATTTCTTCCCTTCCGGGCTGGTATCCTCTCTCTTATCCGGGTTTTACCAGACTGTCAGAACGAGCATGGCATCTGTCTGGCAGGATCCATAAGTGAGCCCTCAGCTAGGGGCTGGACACATCGTCTCCCTGAGGACTCTAACGGAGTGGCAGGCGGAGAATTCCAAGTTCACGCCAGCTGTGGGGTCTTACCGTGCTCTCTTTGAGAGCCCTGTTTCTTACCCCTTGTGCTCCGAATGTAGCCCCTCTTATCAACAGGCTTGTTTTGAAAATGTATCGCTGAGGCATTTCCGGGAGACAGATTTCACAGATACATTCACAGTGAATCTTCTAACCCCGGACTACGCTTCTAATTATTCAGCGTACAGCTCCCTAAGCTTCTGGAGTCAATTTTCGGAAGCTGAAACAGGTGTAAGTCAGGCTTGCCTGCCCGTTCATTGAGCTGAAAAATCTTATGAACAGTTTCACCTGGAGAATTAATCTTTTCCCCAGGTGGGCGTTGTTCTGACGGCCCGTCTGGGGCTACTATTGTTACCCAGAGCCTCCGTTCTCATGGGTGTCTACCCTCGAGCAGAAACGGTCTGATCTTGCCGGGACCTGTCCCAAGTCCGGCAAGAAGTTCATGTAGTTCAAGAGCCCCCTGCTCAGGCGGTGGTGCAGGCTCTTCAGGTCTCTGCCCCTAGACAGCCGTCAGCTCTCACTCCCAGCCTCCACCTCGAT
Source organism: Macrobrachium rosenbergii (assembly GCF_040412425.1). NCBI lineage: Eukaryota > Metazoa > Arthropoda > Malacostraca > Decapoda > Palaemonidae > Macrobrachium > Macrobrachium rosenbergii. Next base: position 911,613 of record NW_027100723.1, on the reverse strand, counting down.
GGATGTGTGCGGGTTCAGCCAACACATCAGCCCCTTGTAACGCCCCGTGTGTCTCTGCCTCCCCCACGTGCCTGCCGGAGTTTTCTTTGCTTCATACGAAAACCTAAGGAAAGAATTTTCACTAGACATTTGGCCAGAGGTTCTGACCCTCGGGGTTATCATAGGAACAGGGATGCATCCTACTCCTCTCCGAGAAATTGGGAAGGCATTCGCTTCACGGGAGGCAATCAAGCCTCCTCCCTGTAGTATTTCTCATATGGGTGGGAGGCTGTACCATTTTCGGGGCCACTGGAACTTCAGTTCCTGGGCCCAGAGTATAGTTATCAGGGCCCGGGGTGGAGCTGGACTGTTGTTCCCCCCCCCAATCAGGTTCAATCAGCCTCCGGCAAGAGTTCTGGGGGTCTTTGCGAATGGCCTGTCAGGCTTTTTCAGTCTGCCAAGGAAGTTCCCTTCCACTGGAAAATTTTTCCGGGCGTGTCCCGTTTGTTTTCCTTATTCATGCGGCAAGTCTCGGTTGCTTACAGTCTTGTGGGTTCGGATCCTACTGCGCCGTGGAGCCGTAACCACCTCTATAGACCTTTCCGACGCTTCCTTTCACATCTTGGTTGCAGAAAGGTCCTATCCCTTCTTGGGATTCAGACTCGGGGAGCAGGCGTACCCCTTCAGGTTCATGCCCTCCTCAATGCGGCTCCAGAGTCTTTGCCAGTTTGAACAGTACCGTAGTTCAACAGCTCCGGTATTAGGAGGCTATGCTAGCTGCATATCTAGTTGCCTGGCTCATTTGGGCACCCAGCGTCGGGAATTGCCTGACAGCGCCGGTCATTATAATCGGTTTCTAGAGTCTTTGGGCTTCTAAGTAACCAGGAAGGAATCCCACCTGATTCAGGAGGGTAGCCTTCCGTAGTTATGAATCCAGTGGAAGTGGAAAGAGATAGCAAGGGCATCTTATCATTTCATCATCTCAAGCATACCTCTCCCCGTGCCCAAGAAAAGGTCCTGGGTTTTCTCCAGTTTGCTTCAGTGACGGTTCTCCTTCTGAAGTCAAAGCTGGAGTTTATGACCAAGGTATGGTGGAGTCAGGGACGTGTCTCCTTGATTCCTCCTGCTTGAATAGTGGCCTCCGGCCTTGCACAACTGTCAAGTGCTTACCGAAGTCAGTTCCTCTCCAGCTTTCCCCTCCGGCCTCAGTATTCCACACCGTCACCTCTCTGGGCGGGTGAGGTGGATATTTTTGGCCCAATGAAGTACATGGTACTTAGTCGGTCACGTTCGGCAGTTCCATATCAACGCTTTGGAGGGCGGTGACAGTCTTCCTGTCCTTGAAACTTCTTCCCCAAGAGGTTTCCTTTTAGGCTGGTTCTGAACAAAACAGCAATAGTGCGCCATGTAAACAAGTGGTTTTGGACTCGAATTGCTTGTTCAGGTTATGGTTCATTCTTCTCCATAACCAACAGACGAGGTGCCTCTGTCTACCACCCTTCTCGTAGGGGTCCAAAAGGTCACTGCTTTTTCCCTATCCAGGGCCTCCCCTGGTGTCGGAATAGTCCTTAGGCGGAGCGTCATTCAGGTAGTCTTGTGACCTTTTCCTGGGCCTGGAAGTATGTCTGTTTGCAACCCAATTCAGCCACAAACTATCAAGCTGTCCCGTCTGGTATAAACTCAGCCTCGTCCAGCCCCCTCAAACTCTGATGTCCTGGCTTTGTGGTCTTTGTGAATCTTACAGTTTAGGAGGAAACTGATATTGGTCCTGTTATTACTGTTTTCCTGAAATCAGTTAAGGGATCCTACTCTACTGCAGTATGGTTCTGCAGTTAAGTAACTAGCACTCTTCACATAGTTTTCGAAGCTACAGTACTGATGCGCCGCATTGGCCTCGAGGAAAGTGTTTTGTTGGAACCAGACTCACAGGCCCTTAACTTTCATCCCTAAGGTCTGTGTTCGTCTAAGAACAGTACTCCGTCCACATTCGGTTTCCTGGTCTTTGAGTAATGTATCGGAGTTAGCTTCGGTAACCAACAATCATCTTGTTCTTATCTTTCCTTGTTAAGGAAGTCCCAAAAATTTTTAATCAGCTTAGCTTCTAGTGTTAGTTTTCCTGTACTGTCTGCCCTGTCTGGCGGAACCAATCAGTTTGGTTTGTCTGGCGGAACCAATCAGTTTGGTTTCCCCTCATCAGGGGTAGTGTTGTGAATTCCTCACCCTAACTTTCTATCTACAATTGAAGGTCCTCATTTTCGGTGGTCACCTTGGAAAGTACTCCCCTTTACAAGGTCTGTTTCTGTGTCCAGTTTTCTCCCTTGCAGGCTTTTTAGACAGGACCTCGCAATTTTGTCAGGTCCTCTCCTTTAAAAAAAAGGGGGCACTGTCATTGGGTCTGCTATTAGGCAGGAAGTATTTTCCTAATACAAGCCTATTCAGGTGCTATTCTAAGCTCATGATCTTAGACGGTGACCACTTACATTATTTTCATTACATGAACTTAGAGGACCTTACTTATGTTCAGGGTAGAATTCTCCTAGTTTTCAACGTTTCTATTTAAGTCTTTAATAGCATAAGAATGATGTTTATTTCTCTGTTACTATTTCACCGGGTGACACGGGACCCCGATCCAGAAAAAGGATTTTGACAAAGGAAAATCTATTTCTGGAGAGGGGCCCGTGTCACCCGTGACCCACCCTGTTTTTCATTCTCTCCCTCCCTTGATAAACTTCATTCTAGTGAGGTGGGTGCTAACATGGAATGCGGCTAGTGTTGCCTTGTATACAGTCCATGAGTAGTGCATGGGCTTGTATCGGCACCTCTCTAGTTGGGTCTTTTGACATTGGGAATCTCTATAGGATAAGGTTCCGTGTTTTTGTAGTTCACCCTTTTCCATACACGACTCCATCTAGTGGAGCTCGCTCTGGGGGTAGTAACTCCAGCATTTCATTTAGCTTTCTGGTATCTAGCAAACGGAATTACCTAGAAATAAGTGCTGAATGGACTATTTCACCGGGTGACACGGGCCCCTCTCCAGAAATAGATTTTTCCTTTGTCAAAATCCTTTTATAATATAGGGTTCAACAAGCAACGTCCTTATGCAACGCGTACAAGAACTTCAAAATTTTGCGGCTCGGGTGGCCAAGGGTACAGTGAGAAAATATGATCATATATCTCCAGTTTTACTAGAACTGGGTTGGTTGAAGGTGAAAAACAAGTACACTTTTGATGTCTGTGTTTTTGTTTTTAAAGTTTTAAAAGGTGTTTTTCCGAACTGGCTTTATAATTTTAGAACCGTTGACTCGGTGACAGGGATGACTACAAGACAAGCAAATAATCTAGTGTCTAGAAGAGCCAACACCGATATAGGATCAAGGAAAATAAATACTAAAGGTCCACAGTTATGGAATAGTTTACCTGGCTCATTGAAAGACGAAAAATCCCTAAGATCTTTCAAAAATAAACTAAGAAAACATCTTTTAAACGATGGTTAATCTTCGTAGATAAGTTTTATAGGAAACAACCGTACCTGACATTAGCCACGTCTCACGTCAGTTACCGCTTTTTAAGACATGCCATTATCTATGAAGGGTGTTTTGTGTTGGTGTAATTTTGCTAATTATTGTTCTAGGAACAATGTTTTATGACTAAGATTGCGATTTTCCTAATTCGAGTTTTATGTAAGTATATGTATGTGTGTATATGTGTATATGTATATATAGATATATATATGTGTATGCTGTGATTTTATTGCTTTAATAGCCTTAATGTATGCTTTCTAACCTTGGTTGATGACCTGATGTAAATAGAAAACCCAATGTATTATTGGAATAAAGGTTATTATTATTATTATTGTTAGAAAAGGACAGTGTGCGGAATATTGGAAGTCTTTTATTACAATATTCAATCAGAAATCGTTCGTCTGGGTTCAAGTTCTATTGTAGGTACCGTCGACAGTACCTACAATAGAACTTGAACCCAGACGAACGATTTCTGATTGAATATTGTAATAAAAGACTTCCAATATTATTATTATTATTATTATTATTATTATTATTATTATTATTATTATTATTATTATTATGATAAGGAGAGCACGGAAGCATTTGAAGAAGACAGTTGGCTCGAGAGTTGCGACAGCTTGTCGTCAACTCTTTTGTCGAACTGCTTCATAAGAAGCTCAGCAAATGCTTCAGCATCAAAGGAAGGAGGGGGGGAACCTCTTTACTTTGTTTAGACCGTGCTCCCTTCCCAGAAGTAGAGGCCTTGCTCATAGACGGCACGGGGCTAGGGGGCCGTGACGTCTTCGAGGGAACCCCGGAGCGGACTTTCTGGGACTTTAAGGTCTTTTTCTTTACTGATTTAACCTTAGGGACGGTAGACCTTGCACTGTCCATAAGGCAAGAGGATTTCACAAATCCTCGGAAGGAAGAAGCAGTAGAAGAAGGAGAGCTAAAGAGTAAATCACCTGCCTCACTTACCCCCTTACCTGCTTGCAAATCCAGATCAACATTCATCGGTTCGAGGTCCAACATCCTCGGTGACAACTCCGCATGCAGCGACTTCGTCCTGGGAGGGCTGCGTCATTTCCCGGATCCCAGCGATCAAGGGGGCGGCTACCTCGTCCGCAACTGAAGCTGAGATCCAGGCGCCGGGGAAGAGAACGTTGCAGACGTCCTTTGACAAAACGTAGGGTTTCCCTGCCCCGACGTTCCTCCCGAAGCCGCTGACCCAGGTCTTGAGGGTCGACATCGAAGCGTCCCGAGAGCTGCGGTCAATCTGGAAGGAGGAGAAAGTCAAGTGACTGAGCCTCCTAAAAGGAGAATATCTTTCAGTTATCCATAAGAGACAAAACTGAAGGTGAACGTGAATCGGAAGGGAAAAACTAACTTACCGACTCATCCAGAACCTGCTCGTAGAGGGCATAGCACACCTCACAACCATCAGGGTGCCAGACGATCAGGTCCCCTACGTGGACAGCACACCCGGAGTGGGACCTGCACACCTCATGTCCGCTGGCTTGATGCAGCACAGCGGTGCACCCCTGCTCCTGACAACGCACCATCTGTAAGTTGACGGGTATATGAGTATGCTGATAGGGCTGCCGGAGTGGATTGCCGGAGCAGTGTCTTAGGATAATAGTTATCCAGGAGCATACCGGGAGGATAAGGGGCCTACTGGAACATGCAAGATCAACTACCTAGAGGGACCACCGGAGTTAATCTGGAGCGACAGGAAGGTCCCAAAAGGACAGTTAACCTACAAAAGGTAATTAAATAAATGTGTGTATATATATAATAAACAGTTATCCAGATAGGTCCCGCCGGAGCGTACCGGGAGGTTAAGGGGCCTACTGGAACATGCAAGATTAACCTAAAGGGACCACCGGAGTTAATCCGGGGCGACAGGAAGGTCCCAAAAGGATAGTGTATATACATAATATATTAAATAATATGAATATAATATGTATGCATTCTAGGGAAAGGTCAACTATAAAAGTGGATATTTCTGCTTGGAGCCGGGGGAGTCCTGTACACTAATACGGTGACAGCGGAGGAGGTGTAGTGAGCACCATCCGACCAAACACCGTACCCACTGGAGTGGAAGGCGACAAGAACGCCCGACTACCTAGCAGAGAAAACACAAAGATAGCTAGTCGGCGGAGGGTAGATACTGGGAAACTATAGGTGTTCTAAATGAATAGAACGAAGATAAATGTCATAGCGTGTGAATAACAGAAGACAGTCAGGTGGGAAACTCTAACTGGCAACATGAACACAAATTTCCCCCTTGAGATATCGTTCTGGGAGAACGACACTCGGTGGGGAAAAAGGGCGCACTGACACTATAGGAGAAGGAGGGGGTGGTATAGGCCATGAGTGAGGGATCCAAAGTAGCGACCAGGGGGTGAGTAAGCACTCTCCGGGCGCTATGAGATCCAGCCTTCTCCCTACGATCGGACGAACATGTACGAACGATACTAAGAGAGGAGAGGATGGGGGACTCTCAAAGGCCAAAAAGCAAAGAAAGGGAATGGGAAACAGGGGTGTGGGAGCACCCCCGGTCCCCAACTGAGGTCTCGATTGGGTGTGACCGGGTAAGGTCGGAACCCGGTAGCGAGAGAACAGACCAATCAATGCAGAGGAAGGGGATATAAGGCTAGGGCGTAAGGAACAGGATAAAACTCTCAGGCCTTGGTGAGTTAACATATTATATGAAAGCGAACCAAGGGTGGGAGAGGGTGAGGAGGTGGGGGGAAGGAATAATGGGGTAGGAGAGGGGGTATACATGAAGATGGAGAATAACCCGAAGATGTGGTTCGGATGAAGGTAGGCTACGCGAGATACCCTCGCTATTCCAACTTAACCTTATTAGGACTCAATAGTCTAAACGGAAAGGCTGAAACAGGGAGAGGGAGAAGCGCAAGCCCGACTTCTCTAACCAAACGCCACACAAAGGGGAACTCCAACCATGAACCCTCCTACACACCAACCTTCTCTCCCAAGAAAAGGAAGAGAACGCCATAGCCTAATCCTAGGCTAACCTAACACAGCCGGCTGGCTGACGGAGGAAGCCCAGGGGAAGAAGGTATCTACTCGACTAGCCTAAAGTTAACCTATCCTAGGCAAAGAAATAAACAATGATTCAACTAATCATAGGACATATGTAGAAGGGAGGACCAAACCCAACGTGATATGAGCGCGGAGGGAAAATGGCCGACCTTCCAGATTAAAAACAAAGGATATAATCCGAAAATATCAAAGACATCCGTGCGCTAGGCTTAAAATAAGCTTGACAAGCATAACTGTACCATCTCAAATAATATACCCAAACACTGGAGGAAGTGAGGGTCCAAAATACAACGCATATAAGAATTGATAAAGAGCGGATAGGCCTGAGGGGGAAAACTCGTAGCCTAAACGACAAGGACCCTAACTTCCCCAGAGAAGGGTAATAAAACAATAATATAAAAGCCCAATTGAATATAGAATAAGCAAAAAGGCACAACAAAAAGAAAATGAAGGGGAATGAAGCCCCGACATAAAAATCCCGCACCGAGACTGAAGGTCACATGGGGCCGGGAGAAGGTGGAAGAGACGGGCGTTATAAATCCCCCTAATTATTAAATTAGAGGGAAATAAGGAGCCTCAACCGCCTAAAATAAAAAACAGAGATGGTACTCAACTTAGGTGAAGAAGAATCCATGGAGGATGCCATAGTCAACCAAAAATTGAAACACAAAGAAGCGCACACACGAACAGAACAATAGCGAACGCGTGCTAAAAGTGGAATGAGGGTGACGCCGGTTTGTTTACAGTCCGCGAGTGGTGCGGGGGTTTGTAACGGCACCTCACTCGGTGGGACTTTTGACATTGGGAATGTTTACAGGGCGGAGGCCTGTGATTGTGACAATCTCACCCTTTCTCATACACGACTCCATTTCATGGAGCTCGCACCGGGGGTAGTAACTCCGGCTTAGCTTTTTAGCTTTTCTCTGGTATATTTAGCAATAGCTTTACCTAGAAATAAGTGCTGAAAGGTTATTTCACCGGGTGACACAGGTCGGAAAACCCAGAAAATCTGGGTGTAAAATCTCTTAAATAAAAACTTGCAAAGTACACCAGCCAAGGAAACAAAACAGATATCCAAGTTTCTCTTAAAAAGCAACAATACAGAATGAGCCCTTACTGCATGTACTGGAACCTTAAGTGGCTTCCTCAGCCCAAGTATTCTTATCAACCCCTGAAATTACTTTCCTTAGTCCTGTATAAATAAACACAAACAACCTTCACTGAGCAGATATGTTCATTGTCCTTAGCTTGAGACAAAAGAGAAGGCATCATGAAAGACCACAGAGTGATCTCATCAATGAAAGACTGAGACCTGGCTAAAAAGATGGGTGCAAAGGAAAGAGCAATTGTAACTGAATCTTTGTTCCTAGTGTGAATGACCTTAATGGACAATAAAATGAGCTCGCTCACATACCTTGTGGCAGCAAAAGCAAACAGAAAAGCTGTCTTGATGGTGAGATCAGCAAGAGAACTTTGAGCTAAAGGTCATGTGAATACTTTGTCAGGCTATGTGAAATGGAAAAAAAAAGTCCTAGCAAGGAGGTTTAGATGTGCCTGTACAAGGCTTCTTTATTTCTGGAAAGGAGGATAAATCTGCCTTGTAATTCTAATACTAGAGCCATGACAGAATAATACCCTTTACAGCTGAAACAGACATCTGGTATCCAAGAGAAAGTAGGTCAGTTATAATTGGAATAGAGGCTATGACTGGATTAAGGTCCCTCACAGCACTAATCACAGGAGACCTTCCAAATGCACTAGTAAAGGATGTTTGAAGAACCCTGACTTGATCTGGCATTAGCTGCCTCTGCTGAAAAGCCTCTCTCTTAGTGATACATTACTCAGTGACTTCCATGTGCAGACTTCCAGAAGTGCAACTCAGGAGAGAGACCTCATGGGGGTGGTGCCAAGTCTGAGAGTAAATCTCCTTTCAACAATAGGTCCCATTTCATGGCAGTGTCACAGCAGTTAGAAGACTGTAATATATCCACCAGGAGTGAGAGATCCAGAAATCACATTTAACTGGGCCAAAGAGGAGCAATTAGGGTCATGGGAAGGTTTTCTGATTCAGGGCTCCTTGAATGTATACACTCATTGATATTCCATCTGCCAGGGTCTACATTTGTAGACCAGTTAATGGGAACCTTCTTCAGGTTCAGTGTAAAAAGATCTATCAAGGGGATGCCTATGACAGCCATAATGCTTTGACGATTTCTTGAAGAGACCGCTCTACTGAAGGAGTCAGTATAATTACATCATCATTCTCCACTGCCTAGGATGGCACAGGCTTCTTCATCTTGTTCCTCTTTGTTTTCTGAGATCATTATCAGACTTAACTGTTATTATTATTATTATTATTATTATTAGTATTATATTATTACTATTATTATTATTATTATTATTATTATTATTCAGAAGATAAACCCTATTTCATACTTATGGAACAAGCCCACAGGCCACTCACTTGAAATTCAAGAAGCTTCCAAAGAATATTAAGGTGTTCATTTTAAAGAAGTAACAGAGAGTAATAGGAAACACCGAAAGAAGATATCACTTACTGGAAAAGAAAAAACATTAGCAAATTAATAAATAAATGGATAAAAATGTTAGTATTAACAAACTAATAAATAGGTAAAAAGGTTAGTAAACTATACAATACAAGGAGAGTTGCATCTTGGCTTGCACATTTTGGGTTCCATTTGCACAACATCCTCTGAAGGGAGACTGTTCCACGGTTCAACAGTGTGAGGAAGAAAGGACCTCTGAAACTGAGAAGTTAGACAGTGAGGCATACTGGTGCTGCTGTTTAGTGAATCTGGTTGCTCTCGGCAGGAAAATTGGATAAGGGCTCAATTGTGATTGTAAAAAACCTCTGTTAAAGTGCAACTCATGAAAAACTGACACACAAGCGACAATCCGTCAATGGTCCAAGTTATAACTGCTAATATTAGGAAATAGAAGCCTACCACCATGAGCCACTCTACAGTATCTAAAAGAGATAAATCTCTGGCAGAGGCAAAGATCCACACCAGAGAACAGTATTCTACTAAAGGAAGGACAAATGACCTAAAACTAAAACATGTTGCACTGATTTTATTACTGTTATAAATATATGAGGCCTTATGTACAATACCTGACTTCCATGCGGCATTTGCTGACACTTTCATTTGATGTATCTCCAAAGTAAGATGTGAATCAAAAGATTCACCAAGTAAAGTTAAAGCTTCAGGCTCATTCAGCAAAGTCCCATCCACCTGAAGTAAGGAGCAAAGGCCCATACACTAAAGATAAAGTTCCAGAAAACTGACAAGGCACTGGCTCTCCTGCTGAGACCAAGTTCCTCGAGTATGCAGATCTAAAACATGAGCATCCCATTCCATGCTGAATATGTCCAAAATCAGGGTGATTTCTGGTGACACAAGGATCAGGGGCACTCCTAATCTGGATGAGGTTTGAAGTAAGTCAGTAAAGCTACCTGCCTTGACTGAAATTTTTTTAGCGTAGAGTTTTGTTTTGAGACAAAGTTGCCAATCTTCTTTTGGAGACATTCAGAGGCTCTTGTGAAGTTAGACCATCCTTCTTTGCAAGAAGTATCATGCCTAGGCAAAGTTGGAGCATTTCTTGTGGCAACTGAGTTAGGTGCATCCATTAATCTTGGGATAAAATCACATTCCTCATCCACATTATGCAAAACATGTGATCTTAACTTTGCACTTGAAATGTTTTTTTTCCTGAACATGAATAAAATCTTGATTTGCAGCAGCATTGTCTTAAGGTATTGTAAATTTAAAAGTACTGTATCGTTAGATGTAATCCTTTGCACTATGCTGTCATGTTTCATGATATTAAACAGATTCATAGTCTAATGAGTTTGGGATACACATGCAATAGAGTACAGTATAGTCATATTTTCATTTACACCACTAGTATTTTACTGCCTTGGCATCCCAGTGATTTTGTTTAGCACAAGTTAATAAGAAAGTCCATTCACAGTGCTTGGGTCTTGATCTGGGTTAGTCACCCAGAGAATGCACAGGGATAATTAACAATGCTGAGCATAGTGGGAGTCAGCTTCTCCAACAGCCTACTCCATTCCCTACCCACACAGGATAGCAACAGAACAGACAGTGAATCACAGACATCAGCTGAACTCATGTTAGGAGCAAGACCATGTGAACATGAAATCATCCTCCCCTTACCAGCAACTGTGGGCTGCTGGCCTCAGGCTAAGAGTCAATATCCAAGGACTGGCTCCCTCTAGATTTTGGCGAGCCAACACTTAAGGTCCACACCATATTCAGTGACTGACACCATATACAACTCTCACAACTAGCTTTAAATGCAAGCCCCTTCCAAACCATAATCCCTCTCCCATTCATCTATGCAGTCAAGTTTGACACGTGGAAATGTCAAATGTTTTAAATGTGGCAAGGATATGTGACCACAAAGAGCCGTAAGTGTGCAAAAATCATAATCAGACTGATAATTTTGCCTGGATGTGTGATAGGCCTAGGGCTAAGTATGTAACATGGGGAGTAGCAGGCCACGTAGCAAGAGTGGGCAGGAAATTGAATATGAACCCAGGTGTAAATGGGGAATGGAGAGCACAATCAGGGAAAGTGAGTATGAAGAGGGTTCATCAGGATGAACCATCAACCTCAGTGGTTGAAAGTGGAAATGTATAGAATGTGAGAGAGGGATTTGCACGTATGGGGTTCATCAGGAAGAACTATCAACCTCAATGGTTGAAAGTGGAAACGTAAAGAATGTGAGAGAGGGATTTGCATGTATGGGGTTCATCAGGAAGAACCATCAACCTCAATGGTTGAGAGTGGAAATGTAAAGAATGTGAGAGAGGGATTTGCATGTATGGGTATAAATCTGATGAAGAATTTGTGTTGCAAAAGAGTGCTGAGGGGTAGAATTGCTTAACTTAATTGATATGGGGTGCGGTGTAAATGTTATCTATAAGAATGTGTACGACTGGCTGCCAGGCAAGAAAGAGCTGTAAAAACAGAGAGGGCAGGTAAGAGGTATAGGTGAGTCACAGGTACCCAGCAGTCACAAAAGGCAGATAGGTGTGTGGTATAAGGATGTGAGTATGATGGAAGGAAGGAGAATTCTTTGCAACAGAAAGTGGAAATGAAAAGTATGATGTGTTAGGCTACCAGTTTTTAAGGAAAAATACAATGGTTATATACCCAAGGGGAGATGACTGAAATAGTAATCCCTCATTATCGGGATCTTCATCTGACACTCGACATTATCCAACCACACCTCACCAGGGACCAAAGACATATGAAATATATAAATTTTAAAAAAATCTGAACAAACCACTCTCCAATGGCTGGCAATGCTGCGCGACATAAGGATATGTTGATAACACTGCTTACTCTCATGAAGAGAATGAGAAAGGGTTTTGGGAGGCCCTGATAAGTTTCCACGGAAGGGGGGTGAGATGGCTGGGGGCCACAGGAGGGGAGCTGCAGTTAGGCTGTTTACAAAAACTCAGAGAGAGAGAGAGAGAGAGAGAGAGAGAGAGAGAGAGAGAGAGAGAGAGAGAGAGAGAGAGAGAGAGAGAGAGAGAGAGAGAGAGAGAGTTGTTTTTGGAAGCTGGGTGGAGCAGGGAAAGTTTCCCTGGCAGGGAGGAGGGTGGGAATGCAGTGTAGGATGGGTGGTGAGGGGTTGGCCATCATTTGCCTTTGTTAGAGCCCTTCTTGTTTTGCTTTTTGCTTATGCTTTTCCACATTTTATCAAATATGTACAGTACTTTACTGCTGTTCCTTGTAAGGAAATACATCATACGCAGCAAAAAAGAAGATAAGATATGGTAGAGAGAGAGAGAGAGAGAGAGAGAGAGAGAGAGAGAGAGAGAGAGAGAGAGAGAGAGAGAGAGAGAGAGATATGGTATATATATATATATATATATATATATATATATATATATATATATATATATATATATATATATATATATATATATACATATATAGTGAGAGAGAGAGAGAGAGAGAAGAACAAACAACTGAGGTACTGCATACCCTAAAGCCTATATCAGCCACTCTCTCCCTATTTTTATTTTATTCTATGTCACTCTCATTTTTATTTTCACAGCATAAAAGATGAAAAACAATCAGACTTACTATCCAAAAGATAAAAATATTTTATATCCTTTGCTTTGGTTAATGGCATTGAGACAAGTTATGAATAGTACAACATATTGCCAACATTCACAAATTTGCATTTTAAGTATTTTTAATTAGAGATGAAACATCTACAGTGATAAAATATTCTCTTGTGTACTTCTTGATATGTGTGATAATCATACTTCAAGTCATCTAAACTTGTTAAGAAATACTGTACAGTAAATCAAGCAAAGCTCAAAACAAAAAAAGGTAACACACACAGAGTGAAAGAGACTGTTATTGGCTTAGAAGTATGACGTCACTGAACACATCATGAAAAGTCACTTTGTTCATCAATTTCGCTAATTGGCTACGACCAGAAAGTATTAATACACTTAGTGACAATGAGTGTTTTCCCTCTTTGTACAGTCATGTGTGATCAACTGCTTGTTTGAACTGTTTGAAAATGGTTTCCTTATGCACACGGCTTTCATTGTAGTTCCTACAGCATTGCAGGGCCTGCTATGTTGTGTGTGTGGTGGTGTTTATCTTTTGCATAGCTCACCCTCATCCTAAAAGGGCACGGAATGTGTTGACTTTCAGCAGAAACTAGAAATCATTGGGAGAATCAAGGGAGGACGGTCTAGGTCACATATCACAGAGAAGTACAGCATTCCTTGTTCAACCTTGCATGATATTAAGAGAGGACAAGCTGAAGAAGTACGCAACGGACTTCGGGGAAAAGACACCCAGGAGTCAGGCCCGCTAGGTCATGGCAAAAGTCCATTATGAGGGCATTGAGGAGTCGACCTTGATGTGGTTTTATCAATGAAGGGCTGCTGGTGTTAAAGTGCACGGTGCCGAGTTGAAGACTGCAGCTACAAAATTCTCAGGCCAGCATAAGTTTGTGGATTTTAAGGTGTCTGAAGGTTGACTGTTTCGGTCCAAGGTTCAACATGGGATTTCTAACAAGATGACTCATGGCAAAACTTTGGGTTCTTCTGAGGAGGGAATAGAGGAATTCCGCCAGACATAGCAAGACTTGATGAGAAAAGAAGGCGTTGTTTCAGAGCAAATCTACAAAGCTGGTCTATTCTATTGCTCCTTACCCACTAACACCTTGGATGATGAGAAGGAAAAGAATTTACCCAGTTGAAGGCTTTCCAAGCAACACGTGTCTGCTTTGTTATGTGCAAATGCTATCGGTGGGCATCATTCCAAAACAGTGGTAGTTAGACATGCAAAGCAACCACGCTTCCTGTGTGGGTTGACGGATAGGTTCCCAGTGATTAGGTATCATTACGCAAAGGCTTGGTTCACCGCCAAGATTGTAACTGATTGGTTCTATAATCATTTTTGTCAGGAGGTTATTCGTCATCAGTCACAGGACCTTGGAATTGCCAGACACTGGGTGAAGGCTTTGCTTCTCATGGACACTGCACCTGCACATCCCAACACACCCCAATTGATTGGTGACGAAGGTTGTATTAGGGTTATGTACTTGCCTCCTAATACAACTACACTCATTCAGCCAATGGACAAAAGTGTTATTGTTGCAATGAAACAGTTTTACCACAGGAAGTTCCTGGAAGAGAGAATGGTAGTATTGGAGGAGAGGGAGCAAGGCTTGGATACATGGGGGAACAGACACTTGAGATTTTTCACAAGTATTTGCTGCTGAAGTCTGCCATCTACAACTAAACAGATGCTTGGAGGGACGTTACCGTAGAGACTCTCTTCCACATCTAGAACCGTATGCTGAATGAAAAAGAGGGTATATTGACTTCCAAGGGTTCAAAGTCAATGACTTCCATGCCCAACTTGTAACTGGGGTCCACAACATTCCCAAGTGCCTGGAGGAGGAAGGTGGTGACCCTGGCTACCAACTTCTCTCTGACAGCAAGATAGCTGCTGTAGATGCTGGTGGTCATGCAGCTGAAGACAAAGACAACAATGCTGATGAGGCTGTTTCACAACAACTGCCCTCATACAAGCATATGCGCATGGCCTTTGATAAGGTTACTGAGGTATTGGAGAACTCCAACATGGACCCCAAAAACTTCCCCAGGGCCTTGGACACAGCTGTACAATTGCAAGAGTATTGAAGGATTGTCACTGCAAAGCAGAATCATCATTCATATTGTCAAAGTACCCTCAACAGCTTCTTCAGATCTCAAACCCCCATGCAGCCAAGCCCATTGCCATCCACTTCTTCGGTGACTGTCATTCAGCTTGGAAAAACAGGCAAGTACTTCTGCTGCCTTCATTGACATACGGGGCTCCTTCAGCCAAGAATCTGATGTGTCGCTGATCTTCTTCAATGACCCCGACCCTCTAGACACCTCTACACCTCTTCCGACCACTTCACCACTTAATGTTTCCCAGGATTCACAGGAGGCATAGGAAGAAGATGCCAGTCTTCACGACACAATCGAGTTGGTGGAGGGGGACCATGAGTTTTTAAAAAATCTGGCCATCATAACCACCAAAGGCAGCACACACAGGTAAGTGGCAGAGGAAAAAGTCTTTTTGTATTGGTAGGTTTTCTTTGTGTATAATGTGTTTTACAGTGTTTGAGGAAAATGAAAAAAACTGTTTGTGTAACCCTTTGCACTGCATTGTAGGTTGAAAGATGGTCAGTGCATAAGAGAACAAGCATATACCTGAATATTTTAATAGTTTTATCACAAAAGTGCATTTATTCATGAAAATTATATGAAAATACAGTAATTAGTGAATATTTCTCAGTGAAAAATACCGCGAATGGGCGAATTTTCCGTGAATAATGGCTAGACATGTTCCACAGAGAAACCCGCGAATGCGTGAGTCCGCGAATCATGAGAATGCGAATACAGGGGGTTTACTGTAATTTATAAGTTTTCATGCTTCTGCAGAAGTGGTTATATTTAATTTTTGAAGTAATTTATAAGTTTCATGCTTCTATGTGTAAAATCTGTAAGAAAAATGCATTTCATGCTTTTATGTGTAAAATCTATATGAAAAATGTATTATTTTTATTTTTGTACATCCATAAATATGATACAAAGGTAATTTCAGCACATTCAGTTAGTGTACTTTTACAAGATGTGATACCCATTCGCAAAGTTACTGCACTTTTCAAAGATGATACCCCTGTGGAAAGTGCTTGTTTAATGTTTGAAGTACAGTACATTTATAAGTTTTCATGCTTTTAAGTGTAAAATCAATATGGAAAATTTATATCTATATTTTTGAATGTAAATATTATACAAAGGCAGTACAGTTCCTGTACTAAGTCCATTCACAAAGTCTTGTCACTAGAACCTTACATGACCTTGAGATGAGGTTGTTCACTCAAGCTGGTTTGATAAACTAAGAGTTGTATAAGTGTCATTCTTTGAAAATTACTTTGTTAACCTCGGAGAAAAGTGCTGGTGCAATCTGTATGTATGTATGTACATGTAATTACAGCACGTTCAGCTGGTGTACTTTTACAAGATTTGATATCCTTTCGCAAAGATAATGCACTTTTCAAAGATGATATCCTGCAAAAAGTGTTTAATTTTTGAAGTACTATTTGTAAGTTTTCCTGCTTTTAGTGTAAAATCGGTATGGAAAATTTGTATTTACATTTTTGCGCATAAATACGATACAAAGGCGGTACAGTTACTGTATTATGCCCATTTGCAAAGTCTTACCTCACATGGCCTCGACATGAGGTTAATCAGTCACACCGGTTTGATAAAATGAGTTCGTTAACATACTAAAACATATCAGAGACATAACTAAGAGTTGTATTAGTGTTGTTCTGTGAAAATTACTTTGTTAACCTCAAAGAAAAGTACTAGTGCAATCTGTATTACTGTACAAAATACAGTAGTAAATTAACTACTGTATTATGAAACCCAAAATTGTCAAAGTGTATCTGGCTTGGGCGATGATGTAGGCTCCATAGAGACATGCCACTGGCTAGAAGAATAAGAGGTAGCCAATCACAGAGCAGGCCAAAGTTTGCTGCATGTTGGGATGCTTCGGCATCAGTTAAAATGCACTTGATACGTATCTTGTGCGGTTGTGAGAAATTTTGAGCGTAAGTATTTCTTTGGTTTTTACTTTAATCATCAAGATGCCTAAACGTCCCGCACCTTCTAAGGCTTCTAGCAGTCTTCCTAAGAAGCAGAGGAAGGTGATAACAACAGAAGAAAAAGTTAGTGTTAACAGAAGAAAAAGTTAGTGTTAGATATGTTGAAATCTGGTGAGACTGCTTCAAGCATAGGATGGCAGTTGGGGTTGAATGAGAGCTCTGTACATTCTATAAAGAAGAAAGAGGTGGAAATTCGGAAAATGGTCTCCAAGAGCTACCTCAATAGAGCGAAACAGGTTTCGACCAAGAGAGATCCAAACATTGTGCAGATGGAATCTGCCCTTTCATTATGGATAGAAGACTGTCATAAAAAAAGACATCCCCTTGCAGGGCAACGTGATTCGGGAGAAGGCTTTGCAGCTTTATAATAAGATTGTTGAAGAGGGTACAGAAGAACAGCAGCCAGGAACATTAACATCACCAGACCGTGGAAGTTTTCAGGCCAGCAAGGGGGTGATTTGACAAGTTTGCAAAGCGTTTTCACATCAGGAGTGTGAAGTTGCATGGAGAGGCTGCATTGCTGACACACAAGCTGCAGAGAGCTATCCGGAGACCTTCAAAGAAATCATCCAGGAAATGGGATACAGGCCTGAACAGGTCTTCAACATGGATGAGACTGGGCTATTCTGGAAGAGAATGCCATCAAGAACATACCTGATGAAGGACAAGGCCAAAGCTCCTGGATTTAAGGCACAAAAAGACAGACTCTCACTCATTATGCGTGGGAATGCTGCTGGCCACATGCTCAAACCAAGCCTAATTTATAAGTCTGCAAACCCCAGGCCCCTCAAAAATAAAAATAACAATACCCTACCTGTCTACTGGATGCATAGCCCTAAGGCCTGGATAACCAAAGTCTTAGCATACACCTGGTTCCACCGGTTTCATCCCTGAAGTGAAGAGTTACCTTTCTGACCTAGGCATTGAATTTAGGTGTTGTTGATCATGGACAATGCTGGAGGGCACCCCAAAAATCTGTTGCATGATGGTGTGCAGATCGAATTCCTCCCTGCCAACACCACCTCTCTCACACAAACTATGGACAAAGGCGTGATCCCTGCATTTAAGGCCCTCTACACATGCAAAGCTCTGCAACACCTGGTTAATGAAATGGATACGATGGAGGACTTCACCTTGAAAGAATATTGGAAGACATTCACCATAGCATCTAGCCTTTCAATAATTCAGTCTGCTCTCCAAGATATGAAAAAGGAAACACTCAATGCATGCTGGAAAAAACTGTGGCTAGATGCAGTCCATGACTACAAGGGCTTCTCGCCGGAGGAGATTCACAATGGGGCTGTCAACAAGGCTGTGAAACTGGCAAAATTGCTTGGGGGTGAAGGATTTACTGATTGCACCGAAGAAGACGTCAACACTCTCATTGATGCCCACTCCGATCCCCTGACAGATGATTTACTCGAGCTGACCAAGTCAGCAAGTGAAGAGGAAGAAGAATCAGCTCAAGAACAAGAGGAGGATGAGGGTCTTTCAACTGAATGTCTTGGGATAATCCTGAGGGCACAGCAGCAGGTGCTATCCTTTATAGAAGAGTGGGATCCGCAGTTTGAACGTGCTCTGAAAACGAAGAATGCCAGAGATTAAGCCATGGAGACATACAGAACCCTCTACCAGACTATGAAAAAACAGCAGCAGTAGGACATAATAACTTGGTTCTTCAATCCAAAACCCAAACCTTCGCAAGAACACCCACCCAAAGAAGCCCTGCCATAAGTACTTGTAGTCCTGACAGAAGTTTCCTCTATCTAAAGAGGAGACTCTGAGGAGCTGTAACTCCTCAAGTACGCTGTGCAGTTATACCACTCACTCATTGGACTGCACAGCTTATTCATCATCTTCAAATCAACATTCATCACTGGTGAGTACCCATACTTACTGTTTGTTCCGACACAATATACAAACTGTCGGTCCTTTACATTAGGAATTACTTTCGGTCGTAGGCTGGAAATGGCTGTTAAACTCTTGAGCAAGGTGGTTAGGCAGTAACTACCGCCAGGTAAGCGGGAATACCCGCCTGCCCGGATGTAAACATTCCAGTTTGCTTTCGGCCATCATGCATTGCTGACGTGTTTTTTCGTTCTCTCCGCCTGACTGTCGTTAGCTCTTATTATCCC
>NW_027100723.1:582679-587679 GCF_040412425.1 Macrobrachium rosenbergii | reverse complement strand
AGGTAGGACTTTAATCTGTAAGCACTTAACCTTAAGAAATTTTTTCCTCTGCCCTTTTGCTGGTTGTCTTGACGTTTTGCAGGGATGTCAGGCTAAAAGATGAGTCCCCTACCAGACGCCGTTGGCTTTGAAAAGCAGAACTGTTCTCATCTTCGCCTTGGGTGGATGCTCCACCATTTCTCTGCTTATCTGGTTGAAACTATTGCCGAGAAATAGCTGATGTCGATTGTTGGCGCCGCAATTATCCGACAAGGAGAGACCAACCAATCCATGCGCTCTGTGCCCAATAGCTCTGACTGTATTCCAATCCTGAAAATATTCCTGGATGCAGTCCGGTCTCTGAAATCCGTTGTGGCCCTGCCAAGTTTTATGTGAATTATTTTCCCCATCCTGGAGTTCAATCTGTTTGCAGCATCTAACTGAGACTATTCAGTGTAATCAGGGCATGACTAAGCCATTTTTATTGTTACTGGAATAATTGTATTGCACATTGGGCCCCTTATTAATCAGCTTGCTTGTTGCCAATCATTGCATTATTGTTCTATGTGTCCAATTAATGAGTCTGCCCATTGGCTACCATGTCGTTTTGTTTGTCTCCTTGTTTCATTGCTAAAGTCTCTGTAAATAAACCCCTGTAAATTTTTAAAAGAACTCTAATTCCAAATGGCGACCTTCCTCCTTTAATTGTAAATCCAGGGAAATCTAAGGTAAGTTTCAGATAACTTTTCCTTTGTTCATAATCTGGGCGCAATTGGTCCCGTTGCAGTCAAACCTCGTAAATTCGTTCAATTCTCATCCCAACCAAGACTCCCAGTTTATGACAATATATAAAATAATAAGACCCTGTTATTGCAAGGGTGCATGTTTATGAAGGAGTATGAAGTTATACCTATGCAAAGATGTGAATGAAATGACTCTATCAAAATTTTAGGTGAAGACTCCGGACAGGGCGTCAATCTGTTCACACCAATGCAATCCCCAGTGGCAAGAATCCTCCAACACTCAAATCTTTTGTTCTTGTCTACTTTCAAAATAATGTTAGAGCGTTCTCTATTCTCTAATTCAAGAGGTTCTTCATCCTTAGAGCATTGCATTCAGCCATATTGATTTGTAAAAGACATAGAGGAGTAAGAAGAAGTAGAAGAAGACTTACATTTTTTACAAGGTGGCGATGCTACTGATTCTGACCTCTGCGCTCACTCACTCAAGGTTAGAATGACACTAGGCTTCTTATACTTGGAGTCCGCCGCCTCCTCCTAGTCCTCCTCCTCCTCCTACGAGAATATGGCTCCTCCTCAGTCAGCAGCAACAAGATTGGACATTTTTGTTAATATCCCAATAGACAGTGATTCTCTGAACTTCCTCCGAGTATTTTGTATAAACCTCTTTCCTGACACTGGCCATTAATGGGCTAATTAATTAAGCCTACAGTTTATTTATACATTTATTCTACAAAACAATAAATAATGAAGAAGAAACGTGGCCATAAAACTCACCGTGAAGAGCTCCTCTGGGTTTGTCGTCTGCTCAAAACTCACCTGGTACGACACTGGACCTCCCTTCCTTCCTTCCTTCTTTCCTGTTACTGCCTCAAGTAGTAGTAGTAGCAGCAGCAGCAGCAGCAGGTGTTTGGCTCCGAAACAGCTCTCTCCTCCTCCCCCTCCTTCTGGTTTGTGTTTGTTTATTTTGTCTGTGCCTTTGATTAGTTCCTTCCAGTTCTTCCCATTTGTACAGCTGAATCTGAGTTGTGTAACTCCAGTGTTTGGTGACTTTTTCATAATTTTTCCAGTTGTCTCAAAAATTCTATAATAATAGACCTCCTCCTCCTGCCTTTTCAAAGACTGTACACCTGTTGCCTTTGTTAAAATAATTTTTCCAGTTGTGTCTCAAAAATTCTATAATAATAGACCTCCTCCTCCTGCCTTTTCAAAGACTGTACACCTGTTGCCTTTGTTAAAATGTATAAAAAGGTCATACATGGACTTTTATTTATTAGAATCTGCTGAGGAGACAGTCCCAGACAGTCTCTTTGTCTCTCTCTCTCTCTCTCTCTCCCCAAAGGTGGTGAAGGAAGACAGCAGTATAACTCTACCCATAATTACTATTATCGAAGTTCAATGAGACATGAAAGTCTTTCTCTTATTTCATCTCCTCAAGTTTTTATTTCTCCTCTTGCCATCCATATATTATTGGTATCCCTCCCCTTAATAAATTAAAAGGTGTCTCTTTTGACATTTCAAAGTTTCTGATAACGTGTTCGTAGAGACTTCTATTCCGTCATTCAGTTGATCTCATCTGAAGAAACTAGGAGGATTTTATCTTCTGAGACTGAAAACGCATTTCCACTTCCCCAACATTCATTCATTGCCTCTTCTATTTCATTTATGCTTTTGGAAGGTCTACAGTCTGACTGACTCACTAACTACTGCATTTTTTATCATGAAATAATTTTGGTAATGTTCTTGTTCTCTTCACAAGTTGATCAAGCTTTCCACAAGTTGAATCTTTTGACTGATTGATTGCCTTTTTATTGCAACTCTCATGAATTCCATGCGTGGTTCTTTTGAATTAATCATTGAATTATTTTGAATGAGTCTTTGGTGAATTTTTCTTATTTTCCGTGTTTGTAGATACGTACAGTAGATGTATACATTCAGGGTCATATGGTGTTTGCATTTGAAGCATTACCAAAATGCAGATCACAAAAGATTATGATATTTTTTTCTCAAAAACAAATGTTTTTCCATTTCCAGTATGAAACCTTGCTACCAAAACTACTTCATTATCTATGCATAACATGGCTAATAAAACACCCAGTGTAAGCATTCAGTATATTTGCAAAGCTTAAACATTCACCAAACTGTGACAAAAGCATCCTTGGCATTTCAGTATTTTCATATAGATAGATAGATATATAGAGAGGTATATTGACGGTAATATTATAATTTTTAAAAATACAAAATGTTCTCAAATATGGCCCAAAAAAAGGACATAAAAGATAAACAAGTAAATCTGAATAGTCATAAAAACATGTCGAAGCAGAACAAAGAAAAAACATATTATATAACACCTTCAAAAGTGTCATTTTTACAATTGGAACTTTAAATGCAGCTAAATAAAGAAGAAGAAGCCTTAGTGTGCAGACGTTTCAGCAGAACCCTCACGAATTACCACTACTTTCTCCACCTCAAAACAACATAAAGGAAGCTGACGGACATATTATATTCTAGGAAACTAAAACAAATAAAAAAAAGCAACAACATCTAGAAATCCAAACAACGCCTTTTAGCAGTTCTTAGTCATTTCCTCATCTATATGTAGACAGAATTCTGACTATTATTTCACGGCACTGCTCTGATATAGAGCCATGATCTGAAAATAAATGTTCCTACACTTGAGAAGATTGGCCAACAACATTTTGGCAATGGGCCACATATTAGGAGGCGAGGCAGAATAAGTACTTACAGCATTAGAGAATGGAGCAAGAATGAATATTATATATATATATATATATATATATATATAAATATGTGCATATATATATACATATAAATATGTGCATATATATACATGCATATGTATACATATATATATATATATATATATATATATATATATACATATATGTATATATATTTACATATATATATATCTATTACATATATATATACATATATATACATATATGTATATATTTTTATATATATATTATATATATCTGTTACATATATATATACATATATATATTATATATATATATATATCATATATATATATATATATATATATATATATATATATATATATATATATATATATATGTATATATATAATCTATAGATATATATATATATATATATATATATATATATATATATATATATATATATATATATACCCTTTTGTATTGGGAGCAATTTCAGAACACCAGAGAGAGATACCATCTGATCCACAAGCCTTTTCTGTCCGACTTCATGATTTGAGTCTGGGACTAAACTTCTTTTCTATGGGGTTATGTGATCATCCAGTACACACACATACACACACACACACACACACACATATATATATATATATATATATATATATATATATATATATATATATATCTGTGTGTGTGTGTGTGTATATATTATATCTGGTTCTAAAACTCTTAAAGGTGATCCTTACTGATAAGCAAACATGACTTTGCATATATATATAGAAGAGCACAACTTGAATTATAGAAGAATAATTCTCCATTGATGTTAGGAGAGATCCCTGTTGAATATGGCCTTAATATTAATACCATGAAACACCTTTCTCTCAATTACTTATCCAGTCACTTGAAACCAACACTTGATACATCGGATAGAAATTAGCATTTCCTTTCCTTTCCTTTCCTTTCCTTTCCTTTCAGTGACAGCAGTACAGCAGAACAGAAGCACAGAAAAGATGGAGCAGAGTGCTTCTTTCAGGGGCTTGGTCAAATATCGAGGATAGGTGATGTACAAAAAAAAACTGTATTTGTGATACATTTTCTCTTTTTCCTTTTCAACTGTTAAAATCCCAGTTTCTTGAAATTTTCAGCATACACACTAAGATTAAAGGATATTTCAGCCGAGAAATCCATTTATGCTCAACAACGCTTCCAACAGTCACCATAATTGATACCCTCTTGGACGGCAGTTTCCCTGGACGTAGATGGCACAAGATCCCATGTCCAGCCCTTCCTTCATTGCGAGAGATGGGAAGACGAAGATGAATTCTCACCGGAATCTCAGGGTCACATCATCACTACTGGAAAACTGCAGACGACTTCATGGAGGACTTAAGGTAAGATTCACGTTAGAATGAGGCCCAGCGGAGTGTCTTGCGCTCTCCGTGAAGAGCGAGAGGAATATACTGGTCTTGATAACTCTCTCTCAGGCAAACAGTAGTTTGAAGCGAGGGTGGCGGTGGAACAAGCAACTAGCACTCAAAGTAGTTATGCTCGAAAGAGGTGTATACATGGAATCTCG